>NC_033644.1:1253687-1382305 GCF_001540865.1 Ananas comosus | reverse complement strand
AAAAAAAAAAAAAAGAAAAAGGAGAGTCGAGGTGTGGTCTTGGCGGGGTCGGAGGCGAAAAAGGCGAAAAAAGGGTGTGCAGGTGAGGGCGAGGGCGAGGGCGCATAGGACAGAGACGAGACAAACCGCCTCCGCCTCCGCCGTGTTCTTCGGAAAGAAACAAAAAAAAGAACGACAGAAACGAAGAGGAGAGAGAAAGAGGAAAGAGAAAAAGTAATAAGGGTATTTTGGTCAGTTTTTTGTAAATTCGAATCGAATCTATAAAATCCAAAAAAACAGCCTACTTTTGCAAAAGTTCAAAACTAATAGGAGACTCTTGAACTTTGTATTGGTGAGGGCTCAATATACATGTTAATAGGTGAGTTAGTAGGTAAGTTATGTAGACTAGACTCATTGTATCTTAGGCCTATAAATTGTGGGAGTGGCTATGGCCAAAATATAAGAGAATATGTGTGTTGTAATGCTCTTTTTCTAAATAATTAAGAGTACTTAGTTTTTTGTGAAAAACCTCTATCTTTCTTTTTTCTTCCCTTTGCATATTTAATCGGAGGACGCGAAGGTTTGGACTAAAAATAAGGAGCAAGGCCACGACAGCCGGCATCGACACGACCACGACAAAGCTGTAGTGGATCATGGTGAACATGTAAAAAGTCTCAATGTACAGTCGAAACTATACGAGGAAATTAAATGTGTGGTAGGGACTGACGAATATGCTATGGTGCAAGAAAAGGATCTGCAGCGGATGCCGTATCTAAAGGCGGTGGTGCTGGAGGGGCTGCGATAGCACTCGCCGGGGCACTTTGTGCTGCCGCATACAGTGTTGGAGGAGGCGGAATTTAAGGGATATCGGATTCCGAAGGGTGTGGTTGTGACTTTCGCAATGACGGAGATAGGGTGGGATAGGTCGGTGTGGACGAAGCCAATGGAGTTTCGGCCGGAGAGGTTCCTGGAAGGGGGAGGGGGAGAGGGTGGACCTAACTAGGGGCCGGGAGATCAAGATGATGCCGTTCAGGGGCAGGGCACAGGATTTGCCTTGCGATAGGACTCGCATTGCTCAAACTCGAATACTTTGTTGCGAATTTAGTGAAAGAGTTCGAGTGGAAGCCAGCAGCAGAAGAGGAAGAGATCAACATGACGGAGAACTTTGAGTTCACCTTGTCATGAAGACGCCACTCAGGGCAAGAATCATGCCCAGATAGAGAACTTGATCAAACCAACATGGTCACAAAAAAGTCCTTCGCTAAGACAGTATACCTTTCAAAATATAGTACGTACATCCAGTTTATATAATTACTGCAGTAGAGACTAGAAAATAAAATTCAACACCACAAAATTTGGATAACTATTTATACTGTCTTTGTATAAGATAGTTTGATCTTTTTAATAAGAGAAATGCTACGTCTATAAAAAAATAATTCTTTTGTGTGAGATTTCGTAAATTTATACAACTTTATTGATGTTATATAATGCGAGGTAGTAAGACTCAAATTTTATAAAAAATTTACTATATGATAGTCACATCATATATATTATTTATTATCTTAGATCTATTATATATATATATATATATATATATAATATATATTATAATATATATACTAATATATATAAAGAATACAATAATAATATTTTTTAAAAAAACTAGGATGGAACGAGTGAATTTTAAGAAACTAATTTGTTTGATTAGAGACCCCATGCATCCATGTGATTGCTGGAGTTTTTTTTTTCTCTCTTATTAAATATTTTACTTTGATTTAGTTAATTGCTCCACTGTACTTTTGTCTATTAAATTAAGTTGTTTTTGTTTGGGTTGACCCCTTACTTAATAGTAAACTTTACTTTATTTTGATTTTTATACGGACAAATTGGGCTTGTTAATTTTTAATTTGGTCTATTATTATTGAGCTTCTAACTGTAGAGTTTGAAAGTCTTAATGGAGTGTACTTTGGGAGGTTGGTTTATACGTGAAACGGCACCTAAAAATGATAAATTTGGAGTACTTGGAAAATATGATGCGCATAGGCTAGCTTTAAAATTTTGTAATATTACTGACTGTCTCTGGAGCAAGTGGCAAAGGACATGGTCGTTGGTACCCGAGACCAAAGTTCGAATCCTAGTTGATTCATATTTTCAGCTAAGTTTATTTCTAAATGAAATAAACGAAGCAGGTAACGTACTACCTATCTTTAAAAAAAAAAAAAAAAATTGTAATATTCTTACTAGTTAATATTAAGTAAAAATAATTCGATAGACCAAATGTCTCCAAATTATCAGAAATTTTATTAGTGTAGTTAATTAAAATATGTGAAATAGTTTTTATAAAACTAAAATAAAAATTACAGTGTTGATATCGGATTAAAGTGTTGAAACTTTATTAAAAACTAATATGCAATCATATTTGACGGTCTTCATCCCTAGATCCAAATAGGTTTCAAAATGCTTTGCCCCTATTGGTCCAAGAAAGCCGCATTGAAATTGTTTGGATTTTGAATTTTAAATTTGGCGTCCAAAGAAGCCCCAGTTTGATTTGAATTGTAAATTTGAGGTCCAAAAAATATCCTCGTCGGGCCTAAAGAAAGCTCCGTTGAATTGGTTTGACTTGGAATTTGGGATCCGAAGAAAACTGGGTTGATATGATTTGAATTTGAATTTTGGGATTCGAAGGAATTTCCCTTAAGCTGATTAATTGCCATAATAACATAGACCCAAGCTAGGATCAGTATTCGAATGTCCGAAGAAATCATTCGATAAACCAATGTTAGTCATCGAGGCATAGATTATGGACGAATATTCGAGTATCCGAAGAACTAACTCGAGTTCTAGTCATAAGCCGTTAAGATTTTAAGTCCACTTTCTTGGCCAAAGGAGCCAGCTGTACTAGAGTTATTAAATCAAATCCAGAATGAACCAAATAGGCTAATAGGTAAATTTGATATCACGAAGTCAATACTAGTATCCTGTCTTGTAGTAGGAGGCTAGGTTGGGCCACGTCACGCTTGAAATGGCGAGAGATCAAGTTGTACCAAGTTATGTTCGAAGTGGCATGAGACTGATTGGGCAGAGTCACAATCGAGATCCGTAAGCATTGTATTCATACACTTTAAGTGAATTGATTGCGTATTTTTAGTAGCGCAAGTTTTTGAAATTATGGGTTAGCGCCAACGATCCGACACACTTCACTTGATTAATGTTCTCGAAGGACTTGTTGTCTGAAGAAATTGAGAGCTGAAAGCTCCCTTTCATTTTTTGCGTTCGTGAATGTTAATGAGATATTCCCGATGCAGCAGGGTAGCAATTTGGGGTTCGAAGAAATGGAAAGCAGAGATCTCTCATCCCCTTTTGCCTTCGAGAATGGCTGTGCCGCGGCAACAATCTATGGCAGCAGCAAGAGAAGTAGCGTTAGCAGCTGCTACGAGCGGCAGCAGCAGCAGCAGCGAGCAACACTAGCTCAGCTGCAATAGTAGCCTCTGCAGTGGCAACGACAGTGATGGTGAAAGCGACGAATTCAGACTAAATAATGAGGTCCGAAGAAACGAAGGGCCAATGACTAGATAGTGTGCATTGGCAAGTCAACATGAGGCTATCAAGAGCAGGAGAGTTGGTAATACTCCTCCCCTGCTACAGTGCAGGACGCAAAACGGATTAGTGAGGAGAGAGATTTTTTAAAAATTTATCTTAAAAAAGATGAGGAGAGAGAAATTTTTTTTAATTTATTTGCGGAAAGTATTTAGGGATGTAATGTAAGTCGTGCCAAGCCAGACTTTTTGGACCTGTGATCCAACACGGCCCTTGGGTCCGAATGGGAATATGGGATGAGTCATGTCACGCCCCGGGACCCAGCGGAAGCCCGCCCGGCGCGTGCCCAGACCCGCCATATGTCTACAACATATAAGGCGTCTAAAAACAACAATAATAAAAGCAATAATAAAAGACATCTAAAAGTATCAGAGCATAATAAATGTCTAAATGCTACAACAAGGGATAAGGATAAAACAGTAAATCCACTAAATAAAGCATAAAGTAAGTACAATAGGGATCCCAAATACAAGTGCTATAAGTAGGTACACAGGTGGTCTCTATACATGGATACAAAAGCCTCACACCCTCTCAAAATATAAAATGGGGAAGAAGCAACCACTTAGCGCAAACGAAACTCTCCCGGGCTAGCTACGCGACACCCTTGCCGCGATCCCGTGCCTCCGCCGGTGCCGAAGGCTCTGAAAAGGAAACATAGAAACAGGGGCGTGAAACTATTAAAAATAAGTCCACAGGTGGCAATTACTGACTTCAGTGAAGATGCACACAGCAAAGCTACAAAAGAATATCAGTGACTATAAAAGTAGAAAGGCGAAAGGTAAAGTAAAAATTAACTTACTACAACATGTATCTTTAGGTAGCAAAATAGCATACGAATGAAAGCACTATGCATGAAGTAAATTCCTCCATCTATCATGATTCACATTGAAATCATGTAAAGTTCCGTGTTCTACTTCTAAAGTCAATGCCCAAGAGTACACTAATCCTCATCTGTCACATGTCATAAAATGGATACATCAAAGTCAAATCTGAAGAGACCACCCGAAGCTTCCTATGCCCTGAGACCGACCCGTAAGCTGTTCTGGCCGGTGCCTGAGCCTAATGCCCCGTGGTAGTCAATCACCCACGCCTACCCAGAATGAGCCTTGGCCCATCACGCAATCCACTTCGCGCCCAATCCCCGAACGCCGGAATATGTATCTGCGAGGCCATTCCGAGGTGCCGCTTGTAGGCGAGCGACCCACAAGGCATGTGCGAATGAGCACAATGCAAGTAGTCAAAGAATCTGTCGGGCAAGTTACCGAACTCCATGTCATAATAAATGGAATGTGCAAATTGCTCAATGTGCATCCTATGTTATTATTCTCTAACATGGAATAACAATATTAGTGCCTATCAATAGTTCTTTATATTGCATGTTCATAGTTTACTAGTTTCAACTGCCACCTTTAATGAACACTTTTGCTCTCCTATGTCAATAACATGGAACTATATTCCAAGTAACATATTCCAAGTCATAGCCTCATAAGAGATGATATTTCCATTTGCAAACACAAGCAGCATTTTCGTAGCATGCATCTACCTCATATATTCTACTATATATGAAATTTCATAAACATCGATGGCATGCATTTAAGTGCTCTAAAATCATATAAATTCCATTTAGCATAGAAATGAACTTAAAAATAATTACAACAAATAGATAAGAAGCATAGGGGCCATTTCGCCCATTTCCACGAAGTCACAACCCACAGATGACATACGAAACTGCCTCGCGCGCTCCAAACGAGGGTGTCCTCTTAATCTCCTATACCCTAAAGGTATAGAAACATATGTCATACGGTGCCAAACAAACAAAACCTAGCTCAAACATTAACTAACAAAGCATAGGTAGGAAAACTCACCTCTAGTGTCAAAAATACTCTCTAAAGCTCCAACAATGAAGCTAGGCATTCACAATCGAACCTAATAAGCCTCCTAATCCACTCAATCTAGCTTCAAAAAGCCCTAATTCAAAATACCCAAAATAAACCTAAAACCACACTCTATGGTTTCATCTCATGAAATCCATAAAAACTCGAATCTAGAGGAAGAAATGTTGCTTACTCTTAGAAGCTTCAAAACAAGCTTCTAAATCCTTTAAATCCAAAGATCTATCCTCAACTTAGCTCCAAATCCAAGCTTGAGGCTTCATCCATGTGGAAATGACGCACCAAAGGTCAAATAGAAAGAAAATCCATCAAAAAATCAAGCAAAAATGAGATCAAAATCAAATGGACAAGGTGAGCATCACTCACCTTCCTTCTCCTCTGGTTCCAGCACAAAAAAAGCCCTAAGGAGCGTGGTGCTGTTATAAAAACCCACAATTAGAACAACACGAAAACCCCTGCAGACCAAACTGCACGTAATCTGCCTCCTGTACCGGTACATCGGGTTTCTTGTACCGGTACAAGGCCGACGAAAATGCAAACCGAGGCTCGGTCGCGCGTCTGCGGCTCTGTACCGGTACACGACCGGTGGCTGTACCGGTACACCCATCAACCTGCCTTGTACCGTGACAAGGCCAGTCTTGTTCCGGTACAAGCCCTGCTGCATGCTACCCGGAGCTGACACAAAAATTTAAATGGAATTTTGGTGCCAAGTCTCACTCCAACCTCCTCGGATGCGCGCCAGGGGTCTGAACACTATCAACGAACCCTTCCAAAAACTGTGGAAAGCTCCAACAACAGAATCAAAACTCGAATCTTGCAATTTGCTAAGACCAGTGTATTACAATCATGTCAGCAAATGTCATTTTTATTTTTTTATTATTATTATTTTAGCAGTTTTAAAATTTTATAATTATAAAAATAAAGATATGTTTTGATGTTTTTAACTATTAAAGGGGTAACGATGGTTAATAAAAAAAATAAGTTTCTTGAAATAAAATGAAAACTTAAAAATTCATGGACAAGATTTAAAGTTAAAAATTAATTTGAAAAAATTTTAAATATTTATAATTTCAGAAAATATTTGATAGGAATTTTTAAAAAAATAAAATTAAAAATAAAAATAGCCCATGGTAGCGCCAGGTTGGTTTCGTGGGACCTCTCCTTTCCCGAAGATTTTCCCAGAAAACAATAGCCTAGTAAGACTGGCCTTTGGATGGGTTGGCCGTGCCAGCCACAGCCAGACCTCTCTGACATGCTCTAGGCGCCATTTTTTGAGACGTGCCCGTGCCATCAGGGTGCAATACAGCTCGCTATTCGCTCGAAATCAGTTGATATCGAATGTCTCGTTTACTAAACAACCCAACACTACAGGGTCATCCCGCTCATATTCGCTCGATAACACTCGAATACATATATTTATATTTAATAATTATATTTATATCATATTTAATATATAAATAAATAATTATATGCATAATATATAAATATTTTATTATTAATTTTGAGGCCAAAAAAAAAATCTAAATGGTAAATTTTATAAATTATTATATATCAATATAATCTATATATATATATATATAATATATACTATATAATTTACTAGTAAAATATTCACTCAAATACAGTAATAATTATTAAAAAAATATAATTTTTTTTAAAATTATTTTGTTAATTTAGGCCATATTTTATATCGATTGCCAAATATGTACATAAAAATATTAAAATAATAAATCACACTTATTAAAAAGATATGTTTAAACTGATAAATAATTAACAATAATCTCTAAAGCAAAAATTACTTTGAAATTAAAATAGAAAAATAAAATCTTTAGGAAATAAAATTTTGAAATTAAATAAAAAATAAAATGCGCTTATCTATAAAGAAAAAACATATTTGAAATTAAATAGATAATACTCTAAAAAAGATATTAAAATAAAATAGAAAAATACTTTTATAGGATTTCACACCATAGAAAACTTACTTTTGAAAAATTAAATAAAAAATTATATATTTAAGGCTTTTCACATCATCAATCTTTATAAGAAACTGTACGCTAATCATCCTATTTCATATTAGATTTTCACATCAGTAATTTGGTTAAGAAGAACTTAACGTATTCATTGCTGTTTCTATCTTCTATTTTTATCTATTATATTTAAAAATTTTTTACTGGAAAGAGGAAAATAGCAGTCTAATTTTTTCGCAACATAAAAATGGTCCTTCGACGAGCCCAAATTTGAATAATCGTTCTTATATAATATATATATATATATATATATATATAGTATATATATATATATATATATATATATTATATATATATATATATCTCAAGTCTAATCCATTTAACTTATTGTTCATTGGTCGCTCGTAAGGCAGCTCGTGTTTGGCTCGTTTATTAACGAGTCAATACGAGCTGAATTTTTGGGCTTGATACTTTAACGAGCCAGCTCGTGTTCGGCTCGTTGACACCCCTACCAGGTCGACGTGCCGAAATCTTTAGGCTCAGCATGGCCTGTAAGTTTGAGTCGGGTCGTTCCATGCCGTGCCGGCAAGCGTTGCACAGTATCCTTGCTGTGCCAGCCCGGCCTAGAGTCGTGCCGAGTTGGGCGATTCTTGGTCAAGCTGATCACGAGCCACCTGGCCCATTTTACGTCCCTAGATGAGAAATTAATTCGACTATGAAAGAGTTTTCTGTTTTTTTTTTTTTTTTTGGTTGGATTTATATATGCATATCTAACTTTCGTGTGTGCCTTTTTGAGTATCTCTATACTTGTAAATAGGAATTTTTACTTATTTATCCATAATTACTATTTAAAATTTTTAAATTTCTAAAATAACTAAATATTTTTTTAAAATTCAATCTCATTAGTAAACCCTAGGGTAAATGAGATAGTTGAAAGAATTTTTTTAAATCAGCAAAGATATTTTGAACATCTAAAAATAAATAAAATATTTTTGAAGATTTGAAGGGCATATTAGATATTATTCCTTATAAATGAAGTAGTTGGTGGAAGAGAGATATTTGGGGGTTGGTTTAGGATTTTTTTTTAATTTAAAATTAAATTTTGAATGGATAAGGATGCGATTGGAGTTGTATGGAAAAAGAGATATATTTGGGAGTCAGTTGAGGCTTCAAAATTTCAAAATTCAAATTTAGTTTTGAATTTTGAATATGATATTTGGATGGAATGGGATGAAGTTTGAAATTTGAATGATGAAAATTTAAAAACTTTAATTTAAACTGAGCACAAATTCAGTTTACGAGAATATATCAACATGGATTTGGAAGGTATTTATATAATGTGGTTTTGACTTGAGCTCAACAAGATTGAATCGGATCAAGTGCAACTAAATTATATTTGATCCGATCCAATTAACTTAAATTGATTTGACTTAAATCCTACCATATTGAACATGATAATCAAGTGGGACTAGGTGAATTAAATCTTATTTGATTAGCTCAACCCTGATCAGATTGAATATAAAATTGAATCGAATCCAACTCGATTAAGGGCTTGTTTGGTTCATCCATTTTGGGTATGGAATGAGAATCGGTTTGATCAAATCCGGTTAATATTGTTTGGTTCGCATGAATCGGTTTGGGATTCCTATTCCGGACTGGAATGGGAATAACCCATTAGTCTTCAACTTGATTCTGTTCTTCTAGTCCGGATTGAGATTTCATTCCGGAAGCCCACTAAGTTCTCGAAGCTCATGTGACCATCTCACCCTCCTTCTCTTCACCCCTTTCTTATCAAAAAATAAAAAAAATAAAAACAAAAAACCTATCCTCTCTCAAAACCCTATCCCTAACCCACATCAATAAAAGTTTTTAAAAATAAATTTGATATTTTTTTTGAAAAACTTATTAGAGAATAGTATTATATTTTTCATAAATTTAAATAATATAAATTTATATTTGAGAGTAAAATTAGTATTATAGTATTCTATAA
Source organism: Ananas comosus (assembly GCF_001540865.1). Classification (NCBI taxonomy): domain Eukaryota; kingdom Viridiplantae; phylum Streptophyta; class Magnoliopsida; order Poales; family Bromeliaceae; genus Ananas; species Ananas comosus. The sequence goes on along the minus strand of NC_033644.1, from coordinate 1,372,880 downwards.
TTATTTTAGTTTATACGAACCAAACAATGAAATGTGAATAACTCATTCCAATTTTCAATCCGCAAATAAACCAAACGTCTTGGGGGAGTGACCATTCCAATTACCATTCAAATTCATTCCCATTCCATTATCCATTCCAATTCCACTTTTGAACCAAACAAGTCCTTATAGTATTCTATAATTTTTTTAGTTTATACGAACCAAACAAGAAAATGTGAATAACTCATTCCAATTTTCAATCCACAAATAAACCAAACGTCTTGGGGGAGTGGTCATTCCAATTACCATTTCAATTCATTTCCATTCCATTATCCATTTCAATTCCACTTTTGAACCAAACAAGCCCTAAATCTCATCTGATTTATATGCTATATAAATATTTTGTGCTCAAACTGCATATGATCAAAACGTGCAACTAAAACTAATGTTCTAAGACGAGAACTTTTTTTTTTTTTTTTTGAGAGATAGTACGCTACCCGCTTTGTTTATTTTATTTAGAAATAAATTTAACTGAAAATGTGAATCAACTAGGATTCGAACTTGGAACTTCGGGTACCAATCAACAAGCTTTTTGCCACTTGCTCTAGGAACAGTCTATTAAGACGAGAATTCTAACCCTAAATATTTCAGCTTAGCGAGGCCTAGACATGGCTCAAAACCTTGAATAAAACCCTAAGTTATATATACGCCATTCTTAAACACGAATCGCAGTCCCGAATACTATACTTTCCTTCCGTAGGGGCGGAAACAAGCCGAGCTCAAGCGAGCTTATCTCGGCTCAAATTCAGCTTGAATTAATTTCGAGCCTAAATTTAGGCTCAAGCTCGATTTAAAATTAATTCGAGCCGAGCTCGAGCGAGCCTAATTTCGAGTTGAGCGAGCTCGAGCCTTAAACGAGCCGCTTGAAATTTTCAAAATCGTACGATCAATAATTTAATTTGTGTAAAATATTATCTGCAATTTGATACAAAAACATGTCTAATAGTTCAAAATGTAAAATAATTATACAAAATACGATATTATAATTATATGAAGAAAAATAACTTATGAGTTAAATATCTAATCTTTTTAGTTTCGCATGTCTTCTCTTCCACCTTCATTTTCTATATGGGCAAAATATTAGATTAAACTATTCAATTATATATAATTAAAATCAAATTTTTGTATAAATAATAATTTTTTATCTTAAAAATATTCTGTATATTTTCTCGAGCACAGAAATAATGGTAAGGTAGGTAACGGCCGGCACATACTATTACTTGGTAACTTGGGAGGCCAGCTTCAAACTTGGCCACTTGAGAGAGAGAGAGAGAGAGAGAGAGAGAGAGAGTGACGCCCCAACTTCCCAGGGGATCACCCATCCTAGGACTACTCCCGTCCTAGCACGCTTAACTCTCTTAACCTCTTGGGCCTAGCCACCATCCAAAATGCTTAAGCCGGGTTAAGAGTTTAGCCCTATTATATCTTATATATAGGACTATCTGGGGTCTCACAGAGAGAAATTAAGGATTTAAAGCTCTGTAAAAGAAAAAGAGGAAGAGAGTGTAAATTTAATGAAATTTTATTTTTTTGTTTGTCTATTAGATTTGTTTTTATGGGCAAATAGTATTGGCTTAATTTTAACTTAGATTACTCATTCAATCTATATATAATTAAAATAAATTATATTTATATATAAATTTTTAATATATATATATATATAGTAGAGCTACTATACTATCCAAAGCATATGGAATTTGATATTTCTGACTTGTGTTATTAACTTCCTAATATATAGTACGTATTATTTTACATAGTTATATACATATAACTTGAGTAGGACTTTTGTGTTATTAACAATCTATCAATTTTGATGAATGGTTAGAACGAGAGAGAAGAGAAATTGAAAAAAAATTGAGTATCTCAATTTCTCTGCTTTTTGCATATTTCTTCAATTTCTCTTTTCTCTCTAATCCTAACCATTCATCAAAATTGATGAATAGTTAAAAAATTAAAAGTATATGGACTGCTGTGATTCTAATAACATAATAGCCAATATTTTTTCTCGGGCCGGACTTGGGTACAGTATGATCCGACCCAAGACCGGCCCAGTTCCACCTTTAAGCATATTCTGATATGTTTTTACTCCAACTTCATTTTATAAGGCTTAGTTTGGGATTGCAGGGAGATTGCGTTATGTGCGGTGAGAAAGTACGTTCGAAAAATATCTGTTTGTTTCCGTACGTAATATTACGTTCCGCATATCGCGAAGAGTCGGTTATGATATATTTTCTGCGGTCCCACCGGAGAACGCAGAATGCAGAAGCATATCTCTATATATTTTTTTCCCAACTCCATTTTATCTAACAACGTTTCATAGACCTCAATACCAAACTAAACCTAAATTAAGAGTTGAAAAGCCAAAAATACTAACCTCTTTATACTTTCGAAATTACAGAAACCTTAAACTATTTAAATTGAGTCAAACTCTAAATTTAACGGCTCACAACCTTAACCATTTAGAGCGTGACAAATATAGCAAATAAAAAATATTAAAATGTACTATAACATGATACAATTAAGTTTAGAAATATAATTAAGTTTGAAAATAGCTAAGACGCAGAAAAGTAATGATGTGAACCTCCTGCTTCAAGAGGAAGAAATCGTATTCGAGAGATTTCTGATGAAACGTCGCCCTTTTCATTGCCATATCTCTCACATGTGGACACCATTTTTCTAAAAAACAAGAAAGAAGATATGTAAGATGAATATGTAGAAAGACTCCTCAATTATAGGTCATCTATCTATCTTCGATTTATCTATCTCTATACACACATTAATTAACAATAACATCACATCCCTCTCATAAGGGCATTAAGTCCTTAAGCAATAAGGAATTGTTCTGTTGAAAATTTTGAACGTCGCTGTTTCACCATAAATTGACTATAAATTTTATAGGTTCAAATTTCAAAATTTAAGAAATTAAAATTAAAATTTTAAATTTTGAAATTTGAAATTCAGAATATCATTTTAAAACTTGAAATGTCAAATGTGAAATTTTAAAAAAGTTGAAATGAAATTTCAAATTTGAAAATTGAAATTTGATATTTGACATTTAAAAATTAAAAATTTAAAATTAGAAAATTAGAAAATTTAAATTTGAAATTTGAAATTAAAATTTTTGTAAATTAAAATTTAAAATGTAATTTTAAATTTGAAATTGAAATTTAAAAAAAATTGAAATGAAATTTTAAATTTGAAAATTAAAATTTAAAATTTGATATTTGAAAAATAAAAATTTAAAATTTGATATTCTAAAATGAAATTTTGAAATTGTAAAATTAGGAAATTTAAAATTTAAAAATTGACATTTATATTTGAAATTTTAAAATTTAAATTTTTGATATTAAAATTCAAAATTCAAAATTCAAATTAAAAATTTGAATATAAATTCAAACTATAAAATTTAAAATTCAATTAAAGTTGATTTTAAAATTTAAAATTTTATGTTGACATTTAAATTTAAAACATAATACATCTTTGGGGTAAGGAAGCCCAAAAATGGTAAAAAAAAAAATTTAGTAAAAGTAAATTATAATTTTATTTTATTTTTTTAGTATAGTTTAACTATACTTTAAAAATTAGAGCTTTTTTTTTCTTCTAAATACTCTATAGGATAATTTTTCAATCAGCACAGTATTAATTTAATTATGCTACGTTTTCAGGAGCAACCCGAAGGACCTATGAGTTTTTAAAAATACCGTAATCCGGACTTCATCTTATCCATTACCATTTCTAGGCTGGGGCTACATACTATTATGAGTATAGACCCCCTTGAGCGAGTAGTTGGTTGAATACTATGATCTAACGGGTAGAAATGATCAATGAAATAAATCTAAGGACCGAAAATTTATAAATATAAAAAAGCCAATACTCATAAAAATATAGTAGCCCGACTCTCATTTCTATCCATAATATTATCTCCTACTTTCAAAATAAACCAGATTACATAACAGAAAAGGAAATAGCCAGCAAAAGAAGCAAACTACCCAGCCTATCTATCTCACCCACTAAAGCTAAGCGTTCTCTCTCTTATCTCACACTCTCATCAGTAATGGAGGATTGGCTCTTCTATCTTGTAGCAATAGCCACATCCGTAGCTCTAACCCTCCTCATCTCTTCCCTCCTGAAACCGTCGAGGCCGCGCAAAACCGCCTCCCTCCCCCTCCCGCCGGGGCCGCGGTCTGTCCCCGTCGTCGGCCCGCTCTTCGCGCTCCTCCGCCTCCGCCGCCGGTCGAATTTCGACGTCGAGCGGCTCCTCCGCGGCCTGTGCAGGCGGCACGGCCCGATCGTCACCCTCCAGCTGCTGTCCTCCTCCCGCCCGGCCGTCTTCATCGCCGACCGCGTCCTCGCCCACCGCGCCCTCGTCGCGCGCGGCGCGGAGTTCGCCGACCGCCCCCCGGCCTTCGGCCCCGGCGCAGTCCTCTCCAGCAACCAGCGCAGCATCAACACCGCCCCCTACGGCCCCGTCTGGCGCGCCCTCCGCCGCAACCTCGCCGCCGAGCTCCTGCACCCCTCGCGCCTCCGCGCCCACTCCCCCGCGCGCCGGTGGGCCCTCGACCTGCTCGTAAGAGATCTCGGAACCAAATCTAGCGACGGCGCAGCAGCAGCCGTCGTCGTCATGGAGAGCTTCCAGTTCGCCATGTTCTGCCTGCTCGTCCTCATGTGCTTCGGCGAGCGGCTGCCCGACGAGCAGATACGCCGGATCGAGTCCCTGCAGCGGGACCTCCTCTCCAACTTCGTCAGCTTCAGCGTCCTCGCCTTGTATCCGAAGATCACCAGGCTGCTCTTCCGGGGCCGGTGGAAGAAGCTCATGGAAATTCGGCGGAAGCAGGAGGAGACGTTCGTGCCGCTGATCGATGCGCGGAGGAATAATCTGCTGCTGCAGCGGCGGCGGCGGTCGGAGGAGGACGGGTTCGTTTATTCGTACGTCGACTCGCTGGTCGATCTCGAAATTCCGGTGGACGGCGGAAGGAAGCTGACGGACGGCGAGATCGTCAGCCTTTGCTCCGAGTTTCTGAGCGCCGGCACCGACACGACCGCCACCTCGCTGCAGTGGATCATGGCCAACCTCGTAAAGCAGCCGGACATTCAGACGAAACTGTACGAAGAAATCGAACGTGTGGTCGAGAAGGACGCTGCGGTGCGAGAGGAGGACCTGCAGCGGATGCCGTATCTGAAGGCGGTGGTGCTGGAGGGGCTGCGGCGGCACCCGCCGGGGCACTTTGTGCTGCCGCACGCGGTGACGGAGGAGGCGGAATTCGAGGGGTATCGGATTCCGAAGGGTGCGGCGGTGAATTTCACGGTGGCGGAGATAGGGTGGGACGGGGCGGTGTGGCAAGAGCCGATGGAGTTTCGGCCGGAAAGGTTTCTGGAAGGCGGGGAGGGGGAGGGGGTGGACATAACGGGGGGTCGGGAGATCAGGATGATGCCGTTCGGGGCGGGTCGGAGGATTTGCCCCGGGATGGGGCTCGCGCTGCTCCACCTCGAATACTTTGTTGCGAATTTGGTGAAAGAGTTCGAGTGGAAGCCGGCGGCGGAGGGGGAGGAGGTCGACATGACGGAGAAGCTCGAGTTCACCGTGGTCATGAAGACGCCGCTCCGGGCGAGAATCTTGCCCAGAAAGAGAACTTGAGCAGAACAACAAAATAAAAAATAAAAAAAAAGTCCTTCGTCAAGACAGTATCAAAATCAGAATATAGTATGTAAGTATTTTAGTTATAAATGTCTTTTCGTTTTTGCTTTTAATTTTAGCTATAGTTATTGAGGACAGAGCATCTGACAATTATTGCAGCAGTAATTTGAAATAAGATTTAGCTTCTGTTGTTGCATCAATGTGAGGTTGTTTGATGTTTTGAATAAGAGAATAAATCTCTTCCGTGAGATTCTGGTAAATATATAGAACTTTTTTTGATGTAAATGATGTGAATATGTATCTTAAACATGGCTTGTGATTACCTTATAATCATGTTTGTTTTAAGCCTTGATATGTTGTTGTGTACTTGTTCTTGTGTTTGTGTTTCCTATGACACTTGTGTAGTATAAAAGATTATAATTGGGCAGGTTGCTTATCTTTCTTCTCTTTTTTTTTTTGTATGTTATGGTATTTGTAAGATTTTATTTTGTATAGAGCTGTTCACCTCCTCTGAAATTTCAGTCTGATTTGGGCCCAACTATACTTTTTTTTTATTAGAATAAGTTTGATCTCAACTACAAGAAGGGTTCACCATACTCTATTACTTATTTCATCTCATACTTTAATCAAATATAAAATAATTTTTTATATTCCTATAATTTAGGAGACCGACTGTCCCTTGAGCAAGTGGCAAAGAGCTTGGTGGTTAGTATCCGAAATCCAAATTCGAATACTAGTTGATTCATATTTCCAGCTAAGTTTAGTTTATTTCTAAATGAAATAAACGAAACGGATAGCGTGCTACCTATCACTCATAAAAAATAATAATAATTTCAGGGTCACCATAATTATTTTACTTTTCTTTTCTTGCCATGTAAACTAGTTATCTTTCAAAAGAAAGCGGCTACATACTCTAAAAAATACCCTACAATACTGTTGATGACATGGCAGTATCATTATTATATTCTAAACATTAATTATTAAACTTAAATATCATTATTTTTTTTAGAAAAAAGTTACATTCTACTACTTCATTCATTTATACGATGAATTAGGTTACAGAGTGAGACATCCGAACCTACAAAGTGCAGTGCGAGTCCCAAAGGTATCGAAGCGAATGAATATCGGTTAGTAATTGTCTCATGTTGAACTTCTTTTTCTCAAAAGTTTTACTATTTCTCTCCAACCATATAACCGGACGAAATGCTTGTCTTAGACTCCACTATCTTGCAAAAGATTATACAGTGCTTTAACCAAAAACTCATCTGACCATCTCTATCTGACTTTATCCCCTCTCTATGTTAGCGATATGTCGGAGAGTTTGTCTTTTAGATTCAAAATCAGATCTCGATCTTCTTGCGATCTTGGAGCAAAACTAGACAGAATTTTTCGCTACCTTTAGCCATTTGCTCCGGAAACAATCTCCATCCTGTAGGTATTGGCATGCGCTTTACTAAAAATATAGAAATATTGGGATATTAGAGGGGAACTGACTGCACCAGATGTGCAGCCAAAAGCTTGCACTTTGTCCGTCTCCGACCAAGTAGGTGACTCCGCACTTTAATAAATCTCTAGTCCCTAAAATGCTTTGCCACCACTGTGAGTGCGGTTTGAAAGAAGTACCTTTTCTAAGCGGTCTCCTTCGGAAGTAATAAAGGCCCGGAATAAGGGGGCCCCATTGGTGCGTCCTATTAGAAAGCAACCTCCACCATCATTTCACCACTAGAGCTATATTCATATTCTCTAGGTCCTTAATCCCTAATCCTCTTTCCTTTCTAGTCTTACACACAGTCTTAATTCCAATTCACCAGACAATGGTAGGGGTGTAAACGGAAGCCGACACGCGAGCTGGGGTCGGCTCGTGTTCGGCTCGTTTATTAAACGAGCTGAATACGAGCTGGCTTGATAAAAGTATCGAGCCGAAAATTTAGCTCGTTGTTCGGCTCGTTTATTAACGAGCCAAAACAAAGCTGGCTCATGAGCTGGCCAACGAACAATAAATTAAAATAAATTAAATTAAATATAATAAAAATAAATTTATAAAATCTTATCTATTAGACTTTGATCTAATAGTTTAAACTCTACATATAAATGAGTCTTTTTATAATTAAGCTTGTATTTATATTTTTATTTTGCTAAAAATTAAATAATAAAAATATATTATATATAATTATTTATTTATATATAAAATATAAATTAAATAAATTATATAATATAAAATATATGTATTCGAGCTGTTATCGAGCCGAACACGAGCGAGCTGACCCTAGCTCGTGTTCGGCTCATTATTAAACGAGCTGAAAAATTCAGCTCGTGTTCGGCTCGTTTACTAAACGATCGATTCGATCTCGAGCTCATTTCGAGCGAAATACGAGCTGGCCTGCGAACAGCGAGCTGGATTGCCACCCTAGACAACTGGCTCCCAGTCATTAGAGTAAAATCCAAAATCTCTAAATATTATTTAATTTAATAATTATTTTATTCTCATTAATTGTCTTTTATTATGTTAATTAATTGGATGAATTTAATTTTAATTTATTCCTTCTTTATTCCACTTAAAGGGGCTAATTAAAGAAAAGTTAACGTTGGTGTTAACTTTTCCCATTCCCCTCTGTGTATATATGTTTGGTCTACTGTCTATAGGGTAATATGAACAGTGGTGAAAAACAACAAGTGGAAAAGAGAGTTTTTTTTTTTTTTTTTAAAGTTCTTTCATTAATTTTTTATTTTCTTGATTCCTTTGTCTCTGGGTGTTGAAAGAGTCTCCGTCAACCTCTTTCACGATCGTGCTCACAGGAGGAAGAATTCCGGTCGTACCTTAGGGTGTTGTTCCCGGTTAATCCTGCACGTAAGAACGGAAATACATTTTAGGACAGTGCCTCACACGCTTCCGGATAAGTTCAAATTATTATTTGGATATTTGCAATTATCTGTAAGTTGATTTATTTATTTTCATCTTAAAACTAGTTAGATTTTAATTACAATCAGATTTCTGTGCGATATTTTTTCTAACACCAGTGACATTATTCCCTCCTTTCCCAAAAAAAAAAAGCCCTCCGGAGGGTTTCTACACGTCGTATGACCCATTTAGACGCTTTAAAAATAGAGAAGAAATATAGCAGCAGTTTCAAAAGGACTGAATTTATGAGGACCAGCCTGCCTCCTCGACAAAAGAGTTTAGCTTGCTATCCTTCAATTGGTTCTTTCAATTTTACTCATAACGTGCCATCAATCCTCCTTTCGTAGTCGACTATTCGTAAGAGGAAGTCCGAGGTAACGAATCGGGAGTGAGCCCAATTTGCATCCTAAGATCTCCACAAGCCTCACACCTTGAACGTCTCTACTACATAGGTAGAATAGCTCTTCCGTGTTGGGAGTTAATTAGTTGAGGCTTCAAAGTTTCAAAATTCAAAATTTAGTTTGAATTTTGAATACGATATTGGGATCGAATGGGATGAAGCTTGAAAATTCGAACGATGAAAATTTAAAAATTTTAATTTAAATGGAGCGCAAATTCAGTTTGGAGAATATATCGACATGGATGGGGAAGATATTTAATGCAATTTTGCCTTGAGCTCAATACGACTGAATCGGATCAATTGGAACTAAATTATATCTGATCTGATCCAATTAACTTAATTGATTTGACTTAAATCCAACCACAGAACATGATAATCAAGTCCCACTAGGTGAATTAAATCTAAGCTTGCTCTTTGGACTTTCCAAACAGTACATCCAAGCTTTATGTCAGATTATTGGCGCTAATCATTAATTTCAAAAATTCGAGTGTTAGGAAGATACAATCAATTCATTTAAAGCCGACAGTCTTTATTGACTTGGGCCAATCCAACAATACACTTTAGCATCTGCACAAATTTGCTAGATGCGAGATTCGAATCCTTTCTCGCACTTATGATCTCTCGCTCTCTAATAGTCGGTTGGATCGGGTTAATTCAGAAACCAGTTCAACTACCGGTTTGATCGATCCAACACCTAGAACTATTTTCTCAGAAAAATTGAAAAATTGGATTATCGACTCACAAATTCCCAAATCTGTACGCATTATCGACTCACAAGCACCTATCAATCAAAAATTGGATTCGACGTCTTGCACACAATACCGGTCTGGACTTCCACCCTACACTGTGTATAGGAGAGCAACAGCAGGGAGAGCTTCTGCCGTTCAATGCTTTGGTTCACAATACCGCGCTTTCTGATTCCGACGACAAGGCTATTTGGCGCTGGAGTGCGGATGGAAAGTTCTCTGTGCGGAAAGCTTATGACTTCCTAATTTTTGATGGAATTGATGCATGCAATACCCCTTTTCTCTGGAAACTAAAAATCCCCTTAAGAGTTAAATTTTTTTGTGGCTTGCTGGCCGCAACAAAATCTTGACAGCCGACAATTTATCTACGAGGGGTTGGCAAGGCCCCTCAATCTGTGTTTTTTGCTATGCTAATGACGAAAAACTTGAGCACATACTCTACGATGGTGTGGAACTACCTCCTACAAGATATTCCAACTACTCAAAAATTGGTGACTGATCTCCCAAGTAGCTTACCAACCCGGTGGAATCGAGCAAGACAATCGTTAAAGGGGCTTTTAAAGAGAAACTTTGATCTCTGTTTGGCAGCGGCGTGTTGGGAATTATGGAAGCAGAGAAACTCGCGAATCTTCAACGACCGCCTTATCCGCTGTGAAGAGATCGGAAACAAGGTCATCAATACGGTGAAGCTTTGGTTACAGGGTCATTAATAGGGTGAAGTTTTGGTTATCTGTGGTAGGAGGCTAATAGGAGTCTAATACTTTAGCTATTCCAAACTTTTTTACTTTTGTTTAGTTCTTTTCTTTACTATTATGTTGCTCCTAGTCTCAGTTTTCCTGGATTTTGACTTCAGACTCTTGGCTGTGGTTTTTTGTATTGCTCTCACAAATAGGGTACATCCATGTTTCCTCAAAATAAAAAAAAAAAAGAAAAATTGAAAAAAAAAATGGTGAAAAATATATTGTTGATGTGTTAGCATATATATATATATATGTAGAGGGATTACGATTATAGGATATAATAATGGTGCTTAGGATTTAATAATAATATTTAGGGTTTAGTAATTAATGTTTAAAATATAATAATAATGTAGCTATTTCATCAATAGTATTGTAGGATACTTTATAGGATATTTATAGCAGCACTCTTTTGAAAGATAATTAGTCTATGTAGCAGAAAAAGAAAAGATGCAAAATGTACCATAACCATAAAGTATAAGCCATACAAAATTTATATTATTTAATTAATGTATGAGATGAGACAGATTAGACGAACAGCTCTATACAAAATAAAATCTCACAAATGCTTTAACATGCACAAAAAAGAAAGATAAGCAACCACCACAGTTATAATCTTTACTACTACACAAGTGTCATGAGAAACACAAACACAAGAACAAGTACACAACAACCTCTTAAGGCTTAATACAAACATGATTATGTTGTAATTACAAGTCATGTTTAAGATATTTAATAGTTTGAGTCTTACAAACTCACATCATTTGCATCAAAAAAGTTTAATATATTCATCAATCTCATAGAACAGAATCTCTTATTCAAAACATCAAGCAACCTCATATGAATACAACAACATAAGCTAAATCTTATTTCTAATTACTGCTGCAATAATTGCTAGATATGCTCTGTCCTCAATAATTATAGCTAAAACTAAAAGCAAAAACAAAAAGACATTTATAACTAAAATACTTACACACTATAATATTCTGAATTTTATAGTGTGTTGATGAAGGACTTTTTTTGTTGCTCTGCATGCTCAAGTTCTCTTTCTGGGCAAGATTATCACCCGGAGCGGCGTCTTCATAACCACGGTGAACTCGAACTTCTCCGTCATGTCGACCTCCTCCCCCTCCGCCGCCGGCTTCCACTCGAACTCTTTCACCAAATTCGCAACAAAGTATTCGAGGTGGAGCAGCGCGAGCCCCATCCCGGGGCAAATCCTCCGCCCCGCCCCGAACGGCATCATCCTGATCTCCCGACCCCCCGTTATGTCCACCCCGTCCCCTTCCCCACCTTCCAGAAACCTCTCAGGGCGAAACTCCATCGGCTCCGTCCACACCGCCCCGTCCCACCCTATCTCCGCCACCGCGAAATTCACCGCCGCGCCCTTCGGAATCCGATACCCCTCGAATTCCGCCTCCTCCGTCACCGCGTGCGGCAGCACAAAGTGCCCCGGCGGGTGCCGCCGCAGCCCCTCCAGCACCACCGCCTTCAGATACGGCATCCGCTGCAGGTCCTCCTCTCGCACCGCAGCGTCCTTCTCGACCACACGTTCGATTTCTTCATACAGTTTCGTCTGCACATCGGGCTGCTTTACGAGGTTGGCCATGATCCACTGCAGCGAGGTGGCGGTCGTGTCGGTGCCGGCGCTCAGAAACTCGGAGCAAAGGCTGACGATCTCGCCGTCCGTCAGCTTCCTTCCGCCGTCCACCGGAATTTCGAGATCGACCAGCGAGTCGACGTACGAATAAACGAACCCGTCCTCCTCCGACCGCCGCCGCCGCAGCAGCAGCAGATCATTCCTCCGCGCATCGATCAGCGGCACGAACGTCTCCTCCTGCTTCCGCCGAATTTCCATGAGCTTCTTCCACCGGCCCCGGAAGAGCAGCCTGGTGATTTTAGGATACACGGCGAGGACACTGAAGCTGATGAAGTTGGAGAGGAGCTCCCGCTGCAGGGACTCGATCCGGCGTATCTGCTCGTCGGGCAGCCGCTCGCCGAAGCACATGAGGACGAGCAGGCAGAACATGGCGAACTGGAAGCTCTCCATGACGACGACGGCTGCTGCTGCACCGCCGCTAGATTCGGTTCCGAGATCTCTTACGAGCAGGTCGAGGGCCCACCGGCGCGCGGGGGAGTGGGCGCGGAGGCGCGAGGGGTGCAGGAGCTCGGCGGCGAGGTTGCGGCGGAGGGCGCGCCAGAGGGGGCCGTAGGGGGCGGAGCTGATGCTGCGCTGGTTGCTGGAGAGGACTGCGCTGGACCCGGAGGCCGGGGGGCGGTCGGCGAACTCCGCGCCGCGCGCGACGAGGGCGCGGTGGGCGAGGACGCGGTCGGCGATGAAGACGGCCGGGCGGGAGGAGGACAGACGGCGGACGGAGAGGATCGGGCCGTGCCGGCTGTGCAGGCGGCGGAGGCGGCGGAGGAGCTGGTCGACGTCGAAATTCGATCGGCCGCGGCGGAGGAGCGCGAAGAGCGGGCCGACGACGGGGAGAGACCGCGGCCCCGGCGGGAAGGGGAGGGAGGCGGTTTTGCGCGGCCTCGACGGTTTCAGGAGCGAGGAGAGAAGGAGGGTTACAAGTATGGAAGCGGCTAGTGCTACAAGATGCAAAAGCCAATCCTCCATTATTGATGATAGTGCGATACAAGAGAGGAAAAAAAAAAAAAAACGCTTATTAAGAGATAATATTATGTAGAGAAAAAGCGTGTGTATCACCAATCCTAACTCCTAAGTTGGGAAATGTACTCATAAAAAATGGTAACTTTGTTTGTAATTTTTCATTAGAGATTTTTATTTGACATTTATTTAGAACCTACCAACTAACACTATCTTAACCGCTCATCATATTGAGTGCGGGTTAAGCAGTGGGCCAATTTTTGTAGAGCTGGGTGACGTCGACGTTAGATACACTCTTTGTTTTGACGTTTGTTTCTGCTTCTACTCTGATTTTTTTTTTAATTTTTTTTTCTTTTGATCTTTCATCTTTTTTAAGATCTTAGCTGTGTATCACTCTGTATAACTAAATTCATTTACCTAATGAATAAAGTAAATTGCGTGTTACCTTTCTCTCAAAATAAAAATTTATTTGCATAAAGGATTATATAAAATTAATAGGCCTAATTGCCCAACCATATTAGTATATGGGTAAAAATATGTATGGATAATCCACCCAAACTATAGGCCAGTTTGAAATAGGTTTTTCTTTTTTCTTTTCTTTTTTCCCCTTACTAAAATCCGTTGTACTTTTTATGTTTAGGTAAGTTAAAAAGTTTATCAAATTTAATGACTCTATTGATTAATATAATTTTATTTTCTAAAAATAATTAAAATTATTAAATTTGATTAAATTACTAATAAAGTTAGAAAAATTTTATTTTTTTTACTATACTAAACTTATTTAATTCTATAAATTTACACGTTGAATGGGTCTCACTATAAATAAATGGTTGAAAAATAGGGCTCTCGGTCACGATTTCTTCCTCTAGAAGCAGCAGTTTCAACTTTCAAATCATTAACTTTTCTCCATCTTAACTATTTTTAAATTTCAATTTTTAATTTTTAATTTTTAATTTTTAAATCTATATTTTAAATTCTAAATTTTATATTTAGATTTTAAATTTTAAATCCTAAACTTTTTTTCAAATTTATATTTTAAATTAAAATATTAAATTTCATATTTTTGTTCATATTTTAAATTTAAAATTTAAATTCAAAATTTAAATTATTTTAAAATAAAATTTAGTTAAAAAAAAACTACTTGTCAACAATAAAAAATTTGCTAAATATGGTAAGAGTAATTTTGAAATAAATTACACTTTATTATCACCATGACTGAATTTTATAAAATAAATCAAACATAATAATTCTATTATATACACTGTAATCGAGCATTATATTTCTACATTAAACCAAATCCAGCATTATATTCCTGCATTAAACCAAACGTGATAATACAGCATTAGTAGTAATCTGATTAAAAAATTTTAAATATTTGATTATGTCGAACCAAATGCACCCTAAATATAAGATAACTGTCTTATAAGTGAAATACAGTCTATTTTACTAAGTACTAGATGGTAAAACATTTTAAAGAGTTAAAATCAACATCCTAACTTGCAACCACACAAGAAAATTCATATAATAGATAAATTATCATTAAATAATTTATTCTGAAATCCAAATAGGGCCAAAATGTTTATTTTGGATGTTGGAAGAAGCTATTTAGTAATAACTCAAGCTCAATAAAAATTTCCTTCTGCAATTACAAGCTAGAAGCTTTAGGTTTAGCTCCTAGAAAAGTCCTGGCAGCCATGAGTTCAAAGGACAATATATTCCACCTCCCAAAATAACAAAAAAACAAAAGAATATGGCATGCCTTTCAAACAGGCCAAAGTCTGCATAAGACAAAAGTAGTAGGAAATGAGCATGTCATTGGTTAGTCCTAAAGTCTTTAATCTCGAAACATTTGCTTTTCAAAACAGTGTAATAAACAAATGTCTATTGAATGGAAAAATTTTCAGAGCACAAAAAACCTGTCATTCAAATTATTTTCAGTGGAGACTTTCTAGGGACTTCAGATCAATGCATCAAGATCATCATCTCACAAGTACAATCCAATACACTAAAACGATCTTACACCAAGCAAAATTAGCAAAAAGATTGAAGTAAAAACTCAAAAAAGGAGAGACAGATTAAGAAAGCAATACATGGAGGTGATATAGTGTTCTCCTGCTTTCAAACTAGTAAAATAAATAAATGCGCCTTTGAAAGGATATTTTTCAGAGGAAAATACATGTCTCAGTGGAAGCTTTCTTGTAACTTCAAATCCATGCATCAAGGTCATCTAGCAAGTACAAGCCAATACACTAACTCTATAGCACATTTAACTTAACTTCTTAATGATCTTGCACTAAGCAAAATTAGCAAAAAGATTGAAGCGAAGAAAAAGAAGAGATATATTAAGTATTAACAGAATCTTCTGCATTATAAAACACATATAGCAAATAAATTGACTAAAGAATGAAAAGGAAAAGTTTAAAGACAAGAAGAGAAGCGTTTTTCTTAATTTACCCCTTGAAGATGAGCAGGATGAAGGAGAGGAACCTTCTTAGTTTCACACTCCAATGATTTAAGTCGCAAAATGCGATATTCCATAGACTTGTTGAAGCTCAAATTATTATCTAGTA
Organism: Ananas comosus; assembly: GCF_001540865.1. Lineage (NCBI taxonomy): Eukaryota > Viridiplantae > Streptophyta > Magnoliopsida > Poales > Bromeliaceae > Ananas > Ananas comosus. The sequence goes on along the minus strand of NC_033644.1, from coordinate 1,357,240 downwards.
TGTAGATACCTATGCTCTAACTTGTTTTAAGCATTCAATGTTTCCAAAATACACTCTGACACAACACAACGCCATTATCTACTAGTGATTTTCACAAGCATATTTTGAATCAGGACCACGTTTTCTATGCTAAACAATATGTCGATCCGGTGGGGACCTAAAGATGATACAAGTAAAAGAATTAATGTTTGTGAAGGCCTTATTTCCTCGGTAGCCCCTTCGTGAAATAACTAGACGTAAGATTTCGGACTCTGTTATGCTTCTGGGTTTATTGAACACATTGTAAAATGATCATCCAGTCAATTACACCATCAAGCCAGACACAAAGATAATGCTCACTAAAAATGAGCATAAAAGAGAAAGAAAGAATAACTTTTCTGAAATTAATTCAATAACTAAAAGAGATACCAGCAACTGAGAAAGCACTTCCACTATTTTCCAAACAATAGTTTCTCAAAAACTTTTCCTTCTCATGAAATTACATAGCAAAGAACATCATATATCCATGATAAGCTTACCACCATCTAGATTGAATGATAATACCAGAAGAACAGCAACATGCAGAATTTCATGTAAATCACATAAGGCTCAAAACTTCCCACTTAACCAGAAATCCATTTAACTAATATATATTAAAGCTTTCACAGTAACTTACGGAATCCATTAATTATATATTAGACAAAAGATGTGAAAGCTTACAGAATCCATCACTATATACAAGACAAAAGTGCAAGTTCATGGTTAAGGACTATCTATTATATGGTTAGTTCGAAAGAGAGAAGCACCTCAGGAATGTACTGTATTACCAAAACTCATCTGACGGTGCCAAAGAGAACAAAACAAAGCCCGACAAAGATGCCAACTAGTGTCTGGTCATATTTCTCCATTTATCCTTTAAATCAACCTGTAAATTGGAGTATCATACTATCATTCTACAGTGTTCATTGAGAAAAAAAGAGAAGGGAGAACACGACCAAAACCACCATATTCATACCTCCGTTCTCTCTTCAAAAATATCGGCATAGCTGTTTAGAATAGCCTTCCAACTACCTTTGCCATGCCTTCACGTGAAAACAGGTAAGACAACTCAAATAAGAACTCGCATCATTAAGGAAAGAAAAAAGAGTATCATTTACTAGAAATATTGTTATCTCAATTTATTTGAAAATTGTAACCAACAAAGATAAAAACTCAAGTACTAAGTTTCCTGATTTCCAATACAATATTGAACGAAAGGCAAAATGTCCATACTCTTGCACAGCTTTTCTTAATGTTTCTTCTTCCAACAAGCTCCATCTCTTAAATTTTCTTCGCTTAGAAACCTTTTTGCTCTCTACTAACTTCAGAGGAGAAACCATCCTGCTCTTTGGGGTCGATAAGTGAGGCTTATTTGATGGTGATAGCGACTTCTCCGATAGAGAATCAATAGAGTCATTCCACTATACACAAACCAAGGATGCAAACAAAAAGAACAGAGGGAAAAAATGAATAGGTAATATTTAGGAAATAAACTTAAAAATATTATAAATAGTTGTTGTTGAAACAAAGAATAATTGGAGAAGAAAATATATTTCTTTCTGATTTGATAAATTACAAAAGACCTCTTTATATAAACAGAGATCAAGTTAATACANACTAAAATAAGCTTAGGAAACAGGATATAGTTATGCTCATAAACTAAGAAGTTTGAAATAATTTACATCATAAGTTTATTAACTTCAATAAATTTAGTAATGCATAAAAAAAATTGCACTCTAGATATATAGTCTTAAATGTTAAATGAGCTGTTCGTGTGGAGCTTTTACATATATGACCCTGCAAAATCATCTATTTACATATATACCCTGGTGAAATCTGAATTTGATATACTCTCCTCGAAAGTGAAGTTTCTTGGAAAAGTTTGCTTACCTAAACAATTTGGGGATTAAGTCATCCCATTCGCATCGGAAATGTTGGATTAGCATTAGAATAAACTTCCCAAAAAAAGTTTTTTTTTTTTCACGAAATTACTCGATTAGGTTTTTGAATGGCATATATAGAAGTTCAGATTTTTACAAGGGTAAATATGTAGTAGATGATTTTGCCGGTGTAGGTAGGTAAAAATGTCTGATTATATTAGTTTCAAGCATGGAGAACAATTATCGTAGATTACAGCGGTCACCTCATAAGTACGAGCAGTCGGATTCCAAGCCATAAGACTAGGGCGCGCTGCGACATTTGTATGAGTACTAGGACCCTCCGAACGAGGATCTTCCACGCCTTTTCCCGCATCATGCACTATGCCATCCGCATTTCTCCTATCTTCACCCTGCTTTAAACCCATCAAAGCTGAAGCAACTTCTTCAGAAGCAACAGAATCCTCACTGTGACTAGTTTCAACACTCTTTCCAACAGTAGGAATTGAACTCTCCCCTACAAGTCTATTAGTTACTCCGTCCCCTTCTATATTTTCCATTTCTCCTGATCTTCTATTTAGTACTTCGTCTGCAGCCACTACCGCATCAGGAAGAGGATCCTCCACCACCTTCTGGAGATCCGCACAACTTGATTTCAACGCATTCGTGACCTTATCTACCTCCGGTGTCAGTGTGGAGTCGAACTTAATTTCCCTGCTCTCGTTTGCTAAATCCATGGCGAAAGTTACAAGCTCACATTAAACTCATAAAGATATCTCAAAGACGCCTCTAGTCGGCACAAAATTCTGATACTAGAACTCAAAAGTAATACTCTTTGCGTGCTAAATTTGACACTATAATAAAAGAAAGGGCTAAGTATCTCAAAGCTTCAAAAGAATACAAATGGAACGAATGAATAGCTCCTGAAATTGCAACTTATTTCAATCATTTCGAAGAAGATGCATCAAAACCTCAGGGACTAAACGAATCTAGGGTTTACATTGTAAAATTTAGCATAAGATAGAAAAATTCAACAAGCTTAGGAACTAATCCTCGATTTAGATTTTAGAAGCGCCATTGTATTATTCAACTCACATATTTATGAAAACAAATTTTGCTCGCAAATTACAACAATGCTACAGAGCTCTCACCGATTCTATTGCGCAACGGCGATGTCTCTCGCATTAGGGCCCTGTTCTCTCCCATAACGACTTGCGCCGCGACCTCGAGGAACGGGGGGCCCATCGCCTCCCGCTGCTCCGCGACCAAAACCCTAATCGCCTCCAACGCCTGCTCGCGGATCTCGTCCCTCCGCTCCATGATCCGCGCGCGGAGCTCGGGATCCGCGACGGCCGCGGCCATCTCCTTCCCCGCGGCCCTGAGGCGGTCGGAGAGGAGCCCCGCGGCGGCGGGGCAGCGCTCGAGGGCGGCGACGCGGGCGCCAAAGAGGTCGGCGACGGTGCCGGCGAAGTCGGCGGCGGCGGCGGCGGCGGCGATGTGGACGGCGACGGCGGCGTAGGCGGCGGCGAGGGAGGGGGAGGGGAAGAGGGAGTGGAGGAGGTCGAGGGAGCGGAGGGTGGTGAAGGAGAGGGGGAGAGAGGAGGAGAGGCGGCGGAGGAGGAGTTGGCGTTGGATGCGGGGGGGGACGGAGGAGGCGGGGAGGGGTTCGGGGAGGGGGATGGTGAGGAGGAGGGCGTTGGCGACGGCGTCGGGGACGGAGGGTTGGTGGAGGACGAAGTCGAGGATCCACCACCACGAGGTCGGGTCCGAGGAAGAAGACGACACCATTGTCGCTGCTCTCGAGCTTTCTCTCTCTTCTTCTTCTCTTCCCGGGCGGGAAAAGAGAGAGGGGGGCTCCGTTCTTGAAGCGTGGGAACGTGTCGATGTTACGATGGATGGTGATGGCGGAAATGGACGGTTCTGATTAGTTTGGTTTGAATCGGGGAGCCCCTGCGAGTACGGGGTTCCATCTCCGTACTCGAAAGAAGGTATTAATTGACCCAAAAAAAAAAAACAAAAAAGAAGTTCACAAAAGAGGGTTTGGAACCGATTCATATTTTAAATTTTATTCTTTTTAGCTCGAAGGGAGTAGGAGTGAGGAGAACCGGTTAGTAGGGTCTATTAAAAGTTCATAAAATCTAAAAAATTACATTTCAGAAAGAGACAATTGCTTATATACTTTTAAAAAATTTTCGACTTTTCAATTTATCTTTCTTAGAAGGTTAATATTGAAAATATCCTTTTTACGTTCTAACTTATTTCTAATATACCTTTAGAGTTAAAATCTGTTAATTAACTCTGTTATCTCTGTAAAATTACTATTTTATCCTTTCAAATATAACTTTCCATCATTACCAACTTTCTTATTTATTCTTAAAGTTAGGGGGCACAAAAAGTATTTTGACTTTTGATTTTTTCAAATATACCTCTCTACTGTCACCAACATTTCTTATTTTCTTTTAAGTTAAGAGCAAAATTGGTATTTTAATTTTTTTTAACTATGGTAGACATTTAACTCACGTTTAACTTAACAGAAGATAACTGCGGAGGTATTTTGCAATAACAGTGAAACATATGAGAGGTATTTTAGAAAGAAAAAAAAAAGATAAATCGGATATTTTCAAACGTACGAGGGGTACATAAACAATTATCCCTTTTAGAAAAAAGTCCATAAAATCCAAAAGAAAAAAAAAAAAAAAACATCTTAAAATCCTAGACCTACTGGATTACAATTAGGGCTTGTTTGGTTCAAGGGTGGAATTAGAATGAATAATGAAATGGGAATGAATTGAAATGGTAATTGAAATAGCCCACTCCCCCAAGACGTTTGGTTTATTTATGGATTGGAAATTGAAATGAGTTATTCACATTTCATTGTTTGGTTCGTATAAACTAAAAAATATATAGGATACTATAATACTAATTTTACTCTCAAATATAAATTTATATTATTTAAAATTTATGAAAAATATAATACTATTCTCTAATAAGTTTTCTAAAAAAAATATCAAATTTATTTTTAAAAACTTTTATTGACGTGGGTTAGGGATAGGATTTTGAGAGAGGATAGATTTTTTTTTTTTTTTTTTTTTTATGAGAAAGGGGTGAAGACTGAAGAGAAGGAGGGTGAGATGGTCATATAGGCTTCGAGAACTTAGTGGGCTTCCGAAATGAAATCTCAATCCAAGCTAGAAGACCGGAATCAAGTTGAAGGCTAATGGGTCATTCCCATTCCAGTCCGGAATAGGAATTCCAAACGGATTCATGCGAACCAAACAAAATTAACCGGATTTGATCAAACCGATTCCCATTCCATATCCAAAATGGATGAACCAAACAAACCCTTATGATAGAAGCTTACTCTGAGGAAGCATCATAGGGCCAAAGGATGCTTTCAAAACCACAGGATCCTGGCGCCATTTCTTCGAGATCGGAGACTCAAAAGAGGATGGAGCACTAAAACGCTTTCAGATTCGTCGAGCATGAAACTTAAAAGGAGGTACTGCACAAGGAGCATTACCGAACTACGCGAGTCTCATTCAAGTCTGCATTACTTGCATCTTCTATTGTTACAATTTCGATCGAAGTTCGATCGAAGAAGGGAGTATCTGCAGACACCAATAACCTTCAGCATTTTTACATCAAGTAACTGCTCTCAGGAGACGGGGGTCGAGTCGAACCTGTAACTGTCCTCGCATGGTTAGCTGCTACTTTTACTCCGCATACGAAATATTTCGTCCACCACTACCTCGCGCAATGTGTTCTGCATAATTAAAAGAAACACAAACGACACGACAAACACTCGCACATGTACATCTGACCATTCTATGTATATAGTAGAACCGTTAATCGTGAATAACATGATGCACAAATAGGAAGCAATGCGCTCACAAGGAACACAGTTCCCATCAAAGCCTCCTAATCTTAAGAAAAATGAACAAATAATTAACAGGTTTGCAAATCAACCCCGTAAATCTGTATTCGGTTTCCCTTGCCTGAAAAAGTGTGGTATTTCAGTGATTCTGTATCTCCCTGTTTCTCAGGAAACCACAAACAGAGAAGCTGAGTATCTGCAGAAGAGTCTGCAAAAACGAATCAACATTTTAATAAACTATTCAGACAAAGTCTCAAATCCACAATTAAGAGGTACCCAGATTTAAACAAAGTATCTCACAAAATATGTCAAAAATGCCAAAGAATTTTGAATCGTAAGTTGGCCCATCACAGGGTATTACCAGCAAGGTCTGACACCAAATAGAAAGAATGATATGCAGATCCGCTAAAGAGGAGAATGAAATCAAGTGCCATTGTAATAAGGTTGCGATAACTCGAAGTGTGTTTGAGAGGTCAGTTTTCCAAGTTAATACTTATGAATAGGATTTTCAAACAAAATTATTCCATCTTGGAGGAAACTTTTGACTGTTTTATAATTGTTTATAGAACACATCCTTCTGAAATGATTCAGGCTGCTGTAAAATTTAGACAAGTGATTTTGTGTACATACCCCTATAAACCATGCACTTGCGTATGCGTACCACTGAAGTTAAAATTTGCAACTAAACATCTCAAAGTAGCTCATATTGCCATATTAGCACATCCGCTCAACTTTCCATCATCAAACATTTGGGACTTAATTGAAACTCATGAAATGAACATTGTAACCCTATTTTTGTTCACAACAGTCTTTAGATGTTAGAAAAAGCTGTGGCATCTAATAGTTGATTTTTCATTTCGTTATTTAAAGGCATTAGGCAGGGACCAAGTTAGTCCAGTTAAACTGTAGTCCAGTAAATATCCGCACACTCTGTACTTAGGAGAGAGGGATAGTAGACAAACATGGTTATTTGTAAGTGTTTAAGTCCATTTTTTTAGTTTTAAAGAGTTATGCAGGTAAACGCGCGTACACTGAGGGGTATATTTGCAAAAATCTCTTCCATAAAAAAGAGTAAAGTGAATTATAGTACTAAGTTACTCCTCAATTTCTCTAATTTTCTTTTCTCCTTTGTTACTAACATTAGATATGAATGGATGGGCTGATCTGAATATCCAGACAGTTTGGACACAACTGTTCTATTTTGAAATACCACAGAACATGCAATATAGAGATGAAACTATTTGGGAATCACTACACTTACCAATTCATACTTCCTCCACCATCTTCTCCATGAAGATTGCCATTGACATTGCGTAAACTTGAATCCAACTCATCCTCATTGCTCGGGTGTAGAAGATTAGAGAAGCCTTGACCAAAAGACCTCCATAATCTTGTAGAAAGTGAGGATTGCAAATTCCCAATAGTTTCTTCAGATGGTACTTCATACAGGCCGGCTGACGCCGGATTAAGTTCTGAAAACCTAACTGCTCCAAGAATTCTCTCAGGAAGCTCTGATTCAGCTTGGCTCTCAATAAGAAATGCTAGATCGACTGTTAGGGTTGTGACATACCCAAATGCTAAATGAACAATAGCATTTGCCACTATTGAAGATCCAATATCCACATCAACCTCAATGTAGTTTGGCCCAAGAATATATTTGCAGGAAACTGCTTTCCCCAGGATACAGATAGCTTGCTCACCCACAGCTGCTCTAACTAACCAAGGCCCTTTGACTATGTTAGCTATCAATTTAAGCCTCGAGTTTCGGAAAGCATCATCACCTTTCAAAAACCGATCCACAAGGGACCCATTATCTAAAGGTTCAGACGTTACAAAATATGCAATTGCACTTAAGTTATCCTTGCTTGGAACTTGCAAATTGAAGGCCCATACGAAAGGTTGGTGACCATTTGCAGTTTCCTCATCAATGGCTTTTCTCACGCGGTGATTTGGATTTTTTAGTACTTCCATGATTTTCGTGGAACCTTTAATCCAATCAAACCCTAGGGGTTTTAAAAGGTATTCCCCAGCTGGTATTTTTACTTTACTTGAGAGATAATCAGGTCCTCTGACCAAAAATATATTGTTAGGTGGGGTTGACCAACCATTTGGGCAATTCTCTGGTTCACAAAAGGGAACTGCTCCACTGGATTTTACATTTTCAATCCATTCTTCTTCTCTCTCACCATTTGAACCTGCCATGTGCTGGAAAAGAGACTTTCAAGGTTACCTACAATGTAGCAACATCATAAAAATTAGTATTTAACATAATTGAAATATATGAAAATATAATCCATATTACAGTTCAAATCCGTGATAAACTAAATATTAAAATAAGTACGTAACTACGATAAGCAAAGAAAATGTGGAGAGGTTCAGATAGTTGATAGTTTGCACAAAGGTATTATGAATGCTTGATTAGAGATCGATGAGAATCAAGGAATTGCTTTATCACTTGGCAACCTTCTGGTGAGTTGTAGAGATGGCATGTAAAAATAGACTTAATTATTCCTTCAGGTATCATTAGAAATAGCTGTGCAAGGAGGACTGCCCTGGACTAGACTCTTTATAGCACATAGTTTATAAACTACAAGGTGGCAACCATTTTGATCTCATGATGTAGCAATAATTATCATCTTTAAGGAATATCCTTTGCCTTATTTGCAGTTTTAGAATTTATATTTCTCCCATATGATCTGTTTAATGTGCAATAAATTATTACACTCAAGCGACGAATAAGTTAGAGATATTTGTTTATTTTTTAATATTAAGCAGCAATATCAGTATTTGAACAAGTTACACCGTAAAATGTATTAACACAAATGCTCTACAAAGTAGCAACTAAAAATTAATACAGACAAAGACAACACCCAGATACACGATCAGACACGAAAAGAAGGGGCAGCTTCAAAATATCATCCCAGTTGGCCAAGACGGCCCTAGGACAAATTCGCTCAACTTATGAACCATTTAAATTATTTCATTTGTGGTATCCTGACCCCTTTGACATATGGCAACATACATGTTAGATTGTAAGATATGTAAAAGTAGCATTAAGCACCAAAATATCAAAATATTGTAAGTAACTTTTGATATGATAATTCTAACTATCTATATTTATTTTGGATGTTTTTGAAAAATCTTGCGAACTAAACCAACACTACAAACTAAAGTCCACAGATTCAGAACCAACAAATTGATTGAACTAACACTCTACGGGCCCGAAGTCCCTGACTTAATTGAACTGAAGCCAATACCAAACTATTGTTTTGCTAATATGATGCCTTACCCAATCAGTCCATCAGCTAGCCTATTGAATATCCAAATAGTAAGTTCAAACATGTAGTCATGCGAAAACATATAACAACTTGTGTGTTGCGTCTTCGAATTAAACTAAGAATTCCTGCATAAATTCATCGTAAAAATTCTATAAAAATATGCCCATCATTACAATTTAAGTCGAAAAACCTTATTTAAGATCAAGAACCATGAACACAAATATGCTCATCATGTTAATCTTTAAGAGGTTAAATCATATCAAGAGATCAATTCGATCAAGTGCAACTTCCTCCTAGTCTAAATTCTAAATAAATTTGTGGTTCTGCAACAAAAAGTTTGATGTCACAAATCGTATTAAAATCCAAATAACAGGCACATTCACATTTTTAATTCATTAGCATCACCTTCAATAAAGGGCCCAGATTACCAAATTTCCGCCTTATAGCATCCATCAAGTTGGCTCCAACCCAATATCTACACTCTTAATATAACCCTAAAATTGTTCACACCAAAACACTCCTTTACACTTGGGGATAGCAATGAACCCTAATTCCGAACAAATATGTCTCAAGGCTAACATAACTAACACAATTAAACAGCAGATCCCAATCATAAGAAGATCAACATCATTAATCAGCACAAAACAAGCAGATCTCCTCATAAACCCTAGATTGCGTCTTTCTTAAATGCTCAAAATCGTAAAATTTCAATCCAGCGAGACCAAAAATACCAAAATTAGCCGAATTACTACACAAGATCAAACATTTCCGACCGATTAAAGGATCAAATTTTCACCACAAAAAAAAAAAGCAAGTGAATCAGAAGATCACGAAACCCTAGGGGGACGATCGCGCAGCGAGCTCCGCACTTACTTGGATTGGACTCGAGCGACAGGATCCCCCGCCGCCCGATGTGCCTCCGAATTCGTGCTCGCTGAGAGAGAGAGAGAGAGAGAGAGAGAGAGAGAGATTTGAGGAGGGAGAGATCGAGCGAGGAGGGTTGGAGACGACGAGCTGTTTCATTAGCTTCGTGTTGCCGAGGAACGCCCCCCGATTTTTAATTCCGCGAATATGCGTTTCGAGGAAGGAGGAGGATAAGGGACCTTTGGGTACACCCGGTCCACCACATCATCCGTGCACCGCATGGCCTAATATCTGTAGCTTTTTCTTTCCGTGCTGTTTGGTTCTTTAGAAAAATATGAAAAATATATATATATATATTTTTTTTATTTTTTGCTTGTTTAGTTTTTTAAGAAATTAAATTTTATGAAAAATTAGTTTCGAATTTTTTTAGGAAAATGAATATACGATTTTTTATAAAATTTTAAAAAATATTTCAGAAAGCTAGTTTTTTTTTTTTTTTAGCTAAATCGGTGGTACCACTAAAAATTATATTTTTATGAAACTTTTTTAGTAAAACTTTTTGTACACTTTTTTGAGGAACTAAATAAAGGAGCTAATTCATGAGATGGAGTACGAATAATATAATGTACAAATAAAAATATATTTTTCTGTTCTTTGATATTGTAGTAAAAAATATATTATAATTGACTCATTATGATTTGCGCAACATAATATGAAAATAAACAATATTTTTGGTTCTCAAACTTCCAACAAGATTTTTAATATATTAATTATTTTTTTTATTTTAGGTAAAAATGTTTGGATCTTATCTTAACTATGATTTATTTTTAAATTTTTAATATATTAATTATTTTATTTATCTTAATTTTGAAATTTTTCATTTTATTATCTAACGTCTTAATTTTTTAAAATTTTAGTTATTTGATGACTTTTTTGCTATAAAGTTTAGATACTTTTTAATTGAATTGTATTTAACTAAATTTAATAATATAAATGCATCCAAATTTTCTATCCAGAAAATTATCAAACAGCTTAAATCAAATGAATTATTGTATAGTTTTTAGAGTGTTATGCTGTTGATTCAAAAGGAAACATAATTCAATTAAGCTTCATACATTCATTTATTAAGCTCTCTAACGATGTTTTGTTAAAAAGCTCTAATCTGTCGATACGTGTCACTTTTATCTCTATCCAAGAGTTATAATATTTTTCTCTAAGATTTTTTTTTTCAATTTAGTATTTAAAAACATCCAACAAACTATTAAATAGAGATAAAATTAATACACGACAACAAATTGAGACTCTGTACGAGACGTCGTTAAAAAGCTCCCTACTGAAATTTTATCCTCACTAACATGTGAACAACGCTATGATTTTAGAAGTCAGTAGGATCCAAACACTCTGCACACATAACACAGTCTTATTCGACAGCAATTTTGCATTCGATGCGAACTCACACCTTTACAATTGTCACGCATAAAATTAGATTAGTCTATACTAATAGAAACTCGTTGTCTACTGGAGCCGAGCTTTTGTTAATAAACACGCCCTTACCCGCTCACAATCAAAATGGTGAAGGTAGGCGGTGTACAGATGAAGTGGCGAAGTCGGTGTAGGGAAATAATTAGTCGGAGATGGACGCGGCCAAAACGGCCAAAACGAAGGGCCTAGATGCTGACGTGGCGCTCAACTCACCTGGGTGTCAACCGGCCAATCATTTGTTTGCCTTAAAAATATGGATAATTCAGCCTGACATTCCGGCCCCACCTGTCAGTCTCACAACAACAGAATTTTTTTAAAAAAAAAAAAAATCTTTGTCCAAATTTTTTTGATGGAAAGAGAGAAAATAAGAACTTTTTTTGCAAATAGCCCCCTGATAAAATTTTATTTTAAAATTGGCCCTGTCAAAAATTTATTTGTAAAAATGGCTCTGACCCTGCCACGCAAGCGCCACGATAGCGCCACGCGGGCAGGGCAGGAGTTTAAGTTGAACACGGTGAATGGTTCACCGTGTCCAATACAAATATTATATTGGACACGGTGAATCATTCACCGTGTCCAATACAACTACTTAGGACTTAGTCATTTTTTGGCTAAGGTTGTATTAGTATTGAACACGGTGAATGGTTCACCGTGTCCAATATGATATTTGTATTGGACACGGTGAACCATTCACCGTCTTCAACTTAAACTCCTGCCCCGCCCACGTGGCGCTGACGTGGCGCTTGCGTGGGAGGGGCAGGGCCATTTTTGCAAATAAATTTTTGACAGGGTCAATTTTAAAATAAAATTTTATGAAGGGGCTATTTGCAAAAAAAAGTCCGAAAATAAAGAAGCAAATAAAAAAACCTTAAAAATCCACTCTATACTATGAACTTTGATCAATAAATGACTAATTAGATCCGCTTCCCTTGAGAGCTTGTTTAAGATACGAATTTTAAACTTAATAACGCAATTAACACTGGAACTTGGAGGGAGCGGGAAACCAGAACAAATGCGCAATCCGATAAATACTCGGCCTGTTGTAAAATCCGCTGCGTTTAGTTAGAGTGCACTCATCACTACGCAGAATCCACAAATGCAATGGTGGCGCAACGCTTGCCATCGAAAGCACTCCACTAACTGCAGCAATCAGGCAGCACTCTTCTCTCACAGAAAATTCATTTAGAAGATAGCAGAAAGATAAGAAAACAAATTTTCAAATAAAAATAGAAAATCAACTTAACTTGTTTTTCATTAAGAAATTATTACATATACCTCTCAAAAGACCTCTCAATTTTCTTATATATTAACTCACTCATAATTATTATAAAAAAACTAAAAAGCACTTTTAATAATATTGAAAGACGCGGATTATTTTAAATTACCATAATTTTTTAAAAAAATAATTCATAGAAAAACTAAAAAGAACACGCTTATTTTAAAACTAAAATTTATTGAGTAAAATCTTATTCATCAATTTCAAAAACGGTATCACCACAGACGATTGAAAGTAACGATTAAGTTAAGAGCATGCAATACATCTCCCATTCCTCTACATTATTTTCCACTCATGACTTATTCATATCTATTTCTATTTAACTACATTAAAGGAGGGTTTTGGGGACCTTAGAGTGACACGTGTCCCCCCAACCCTCCTCTTCTCTCTCCTTCTACACACACACACACACATATATATACTAGTAAAATGTACGTGCAAATACACGTAATAATTATTAGAAAAAGTTATAATTTTTTAAAATTTTTTTTTAATTTTAGGCCATATTTTATATGATTGCCAAATATGTATCTAAAAAATTTAAAATAATAAATCACGCTATTAAGAAAGATATACTTTAAATGATAAATAATTAACAATAATCTTTAATGCAAAAATTACTTTTGAAATTAAATAGAAAAATAAAATCTGTTAGGAAATAAATTTTTGAAATTAAATAGAAAAATAAAATCCGTTATCTTAAAAAGAAAATATATTTTGAAATTAAATAGATAATATCTAAAAAAACAGATATTTTAAAATAAAAATAGAAAATATCTTTATTATAGTATTTTCACACCTGTAATCTGTTATAGAGAACTTATTTGAAATTAAATAGAAAAATTTATATTTTAGAATTTTCACATCAGTAATCTGTTATAGAGAACTAACGTATTCATTGCTGTTTCTATTTTATTCTTATATTTAAATTTTTCGTACGGAAAGATTTTTTTCTTATATTTAAAATTTTTCGTACGGAAAGAGAAAAATGGGCGCTAATTTTCCTGCCGAAAAATGGGTCTGTCGACAGACCCAAATTTGAATATACGTGCTTTTATATATAGTATAGATAATAAAAAATTTAAAATTTTGATATTTTAAATTTTAAAGTTTTAAATTTTAAATTTAATATTTTATATTTTAAATTATAATATTTATTTCCAAATTTTAAACTTTTCAAAATTTAAAATTTTAAATCTCTAAATTCTAATAATATGCCGTAATAAATCGCGTAATAAAATCTAACCTAATAAATACAATTTAAATTACATAAAATATCGCTGTATAAAAATATAGAATTTAAATTTCAGACTAAATTTTAGAAATATAGTGCATATGTGATATATAAATTAATTTATTAAATAAATTTTTTACAATTTCTTTTTATTGGTTTTCTTAAATTATTTTGATAGATTTATATCAAATTCTTTTCATATAAATTTTATAAAATAAATCATTGTATAAATTTACTTTGCGCATAATTATTTTTATATAATTTTTTATTTAATTAATAATTAGACTTATAAAACTATATAAAAATATTAAAAAATATATGATTTATTATAAAAATAATTTTATATCTGCAGCATCGCGCGGGTAATTCACTAGTGTAACATAACTTTAGACTGTTAACCAAAAAATCAATCTAGGTATCTGAAATTAATAGATGGGATAAAAAAAATAAATTTAATCTATTATATAATTATAAAAATTTAATTTATTAAATATCAAGGTGGTAAGGTAGAGATTGAATCCATAACTAATTTCTCACCGAATGAAGAGGTTTGAAATTGATTCTGATATCATATTAACTAAAAAATTAATCTAGTAGAAAACGATCCAAAAATATATATTTACATAGCTTATAATTTAATTTATATAATTATAAAAATCTAGTACAACCAACCCCCTTCTTAAAAAATCTCTTAAATTTGAAAAAGAAAGTTTAAAATATTTCCCAAATATATTTCTAATCTTGGAATTTATTAATGAGATTTATAATTTAGAAGGGTATTTTAAGAATAGAAATAAATTTAAAAATTTTTGAATAGTAGTGAAAGATGTATAAACAAAAGTCCCAATAATAAATATTAGTGGCTGGATTAAAAAAAAAAGGCTAAATTACAGAAAACCCCCCTGTAATAACCCGCTTTTTCACTTTCCCCCCCTGACATTTAAAAACCTACACTTTGCCCCCTTGTAAAATGAAAAATGTTCACAGTGGGGTTACGGTGTGTAAAATGACCATTTTGCCCCTCGCCATTGTTGTCTTTTTCCTCAGCTTCCTCAGCCGCCCCTTCGATCCGCCGATTTTCCACCTCAATCGGCCACAATTTCTCTCAAATTTCTTCTCCACCTGCTCCCCTTCTCCTCCTACACCGTCGCCGCCCATCGATTTCGGCGATGGGTGTTGATGGAGAGGTAGACAGGGACAACGAGAGCGAAGACGAGGCTGCGGAGGAGGACGAAGGGGACGTGGGCGAGGGCGAAGCAGTGGAGGACGGCGAGGCGGCGAGGCGGCGAGGCGGCGAAGCGGCGAGGCGGCGAGAGCGAAGCATCCGAGAAGAGGCAGAGGGGTATTTTCGGTATAAAAAAATATTTTTTAACAGAACCCCTAACGGAACCCTAACGGAAGGGGTGAAGTGCACATTTTTCATTTTACAAGGGGGCAAAGTGTAGGTTTTTAAATGTCAGGGGGGGAAAGTGAAAAAGCGGGTTATTACAGGGGGTTTTCTGTAATTTAGCCAAAAAAAAACTATGGAAAAATCTCAATCCCCATAGTGAGGTTTCCTCTAATTTTTATAATTTATAATTAAAAGTATTTAATTTTTTAAAAAAATATTGTTAAAATATATTAAAAATTATATTTTTCTTAAAATAAGAAAGAATAGTTTGGTTATTTCATCATCTTCGCTAACGCCATAATTTTTTAAATTATTTCTAAAACTTCAAGGGGATAAAATATAAACTTTGAAAGGAAAGAGAAGTAAAACAAATAAGTATTTACATATTTTAGCCGGAAAATAAGAAAAAAGAAAAGCAAAACTAAAAGGTTAGCGGCCAAAATGAAAAATCAGATAAAGGTAAAAAAATATAACAGTATAATTAACTCATTATATAACCTAAAAATGGCACAAGCTCAGAGTCAGGCATTCTCTAAATCAATAGTTTTAAGATTCAGAAATGAATCAAGGGTCACTAGTTCAACTAGGTTAAAATAGCTATCCAAAACGTCAGCATAATCACTGATTGAACCAGTAACGTCAGCATAATCAATGTTTTAAAAACAAGGTTAAAATAGCTATCCGAAATTGTTATTGGATCAAGGATCATACGTTCACGGGTCAACTACTGGTTGAACTCGAGACGCTAGCGTGACGCTATAAATATTTAATTATTATTTTTAATTTTATTATATAAAAAATGTACATACATTATAATACTATCATGTTTAATTTTTTTTTTTTTTTTTGAGAGATAGGTAGCACGCTACCCGCTTCGTTTATTTCTTTTAGAAATAAACTTAGCTGGAAATGTGAATCAACTAGAATTCGAACTTGGGTCTCAGGTACCAACCAGCAAGCCCTTTGCCACTTGCTCTCGGAAAATACTGATTCTAGACCAAATTAAGTAAATATAAGTTTTAAAATTTTATTTTTTATAAAATTAACTCGTGCTAATAGAAAATAAAATCAGCTAAGTTAATTTTAAGCTGTTAGATTATAATATGATTATAATATGACTTGACTAAAAAAAAATCTGCCCATTTGATTAAAATTAGATAAGTTCACTGGTTCGATAGTAAATGATTCTTTAATCATCCGCACGATATTATAAATATTTAATTATTATATTTTTTAATTTTATTATATTATATAAAAAATATATATTAGTATTCAAAGTATCATACTTAAGCAGATATAAGTATTCAAATTTTACTTTTTATAAAATTATTTTGTGCTAATAAAATATAAAATTAGCCAAGTTAATTTTAAGCTGTTAAATTTTAATATAATTTGATTAAAATAATCGGCCGGTTTAATTAAAATCTGATTCCATAATTTGAACCGCTTCAGGTTTAAAGAGTTGAACCGAACCCAGAAGCGGTTTTCAATCATCGGTCCGAAGCGGTTGAACCGAACCGCCACAGGGTTTTTTAATCGTTGCTCCGAACCGGTTGAACCGAACCGCGACGCGGCTTTTAATCATTGCACCGACCGGTTGAACCGAGCCGCAACCCGGTTTTTTAATCGTTGCTCCGAACCGGTCTACTCGCCCTCTTCACAAAGGACCCTCCAACGCCATTGTCGCATCGCCGAAGCTCATTCCCCTCTCCGACCATGGGTTTCGCTCGTGCGATCGACACGGTGAATCACACACCTCTCCCTCTCAATTTCCCCCTTTAAATCATGATAAATGATCCAGTTTTGCAATTTGCTTCCTCAATTACCACTTTTTGTTGCCAATTTAGGAGTTTCCCCATTTTTAAATCATTTTTTGGCTTTAAATTTGATGTATGAATGTTTGAATGGGTATAATCCGGTGTTACGAAATTTTTTTTGATAATAATCTTGGCTTGGATGTTACGCCATCAAAACCATGTAATTTAATCGTTGTTTGAAGAGAGTGGAAACCATAACAAGGAAAGAATCTTAATTATGTAATGCATTTATTCTTAGCATGAATTAATTTCGTGATGAAAGAATCTTAATGGTATGTGTTTTTGATCAAAAAGGGTTATTCTAGGATAATTTATAATTAGATTGAATTCGTACGAAAATGTACAATTCGTTTTGATCCTTATGGGTCTGTTTGGATGCATGAATATGTTGTTCGGCACATCTCTTTTTGTTACTCAAGAAGAATGCAGTAATTAGCAGGATTAGCAGGAAAGAAGTATTATTAGATGCATACCATGGCCTGGGAAGCAGATAAATCAACTCGTTGGCGGAATGCATTACTGCAACAAATCATAGTTGCAAGACTTCTTTAAGGGACTAAAAGCAAACTCTTAAATGACAGTCGCAAAGGAAATGCTCGTAGTGCGTAAGTTACCACTGAATAACTTGTTTGGACATTCAAACAGGGTCTGTATATGCGGCAGTCATTACTTGGATAATGGAGGAAGGAGAGAAAGCAGGAGAATAGGAAGGAGAAGAAAAGAAAAGGAGAGATGAAAATGTTTTTCTCTTCTCTTTTTTGGATGTACGCGTAGGAAAAAGAGAAAATGGTATTGGAAATAATTGTAAGTGCATGAAAGCACTATTACTTAGTTCTTTTGATACTTATCAGAACATATGGTCACACCCTCTCCCATGCATGCGCGCACATATGCAAGTTTGCAGGCATGAACGATCTCATTATTTCCTCTCTGGTTTAAAATATGTTGAACTCCTACTACTAGTTAGTTCACTCGGCATACTTTGGTTTCACATTAAAGTATGTGCAAATTAAGTATTGAAGCGTTACTGTTTTCTTCCTAGTTCATTAGTTGATGAATTTATGGTGCGGCGACATTTTTGTGTGGTTTTGTTTCTCTTATACAAATGAAGTGGTAGCAGGTTTCTCCTATTTACTTCTTTCGACAGTTTTCTCTTACGTAATTATTATGGTTTTATTTGATGACTTATTCACAATCTACTATTGTTTGTGAAAGTTAATTTTTCACTACATTGGTAATTTGGTATTCTTTCTGAGTTTTATCAGTCTTTGTACTTAGTCAATAATTATTCCGGCAGGTATATTGTAATGCCGGACTCCGACTTCCCACCTTGCATTTATATCCGCCAAGACGGGTTTGTGGGCTTTATACTTTTCGGACACCACAAAGAAGACAAGCAGGAGGATGCTTTTTGGCTTTGAACTCAAGGGAAGCTATTCAACAGATTAGTGCTTCTGCAGGCAATAAATGCTTCGCGAATCACTTCTCTCATCAAATGATGCTGTCTGAGAAGCAAGCCGCCGACTTTGCAGCAAGCAGTCTCATACATTATCAACCTTATGTCAGATGTGGAGCTCCTCGAACTCCTCGAAATGTACTAGTTATATTAAATCCACACTCGGGACGTGGTCGTTCTGGTGAAGTTTTCTATGAACAAGTGCAACCAATACTTAAGGTGTGTAATCTGTATGTCTTGATTTCAAACTTTGTTCTGTTTAATTACAAAATACAATGTTATACATAGAGACTGAAAAATGAAAATACAAAAATTTCTGTTGTATAGAATTTTAGAAATGAAAGATCATAATCTTATTGGTTTAACCACTGATTACATCTGATGTTTCTTATTGATGAGAGATAGTTTATGTACTTGTTTCGAGGTTTGCTCATTAAAATGTTTTTCCAGTGAACACTAGTCAAATTTGTGCGTCCACATTTACTTTACTCCTCTTTTACATGGAACTTGTCTTAGTCTATATAAGTTACAATTACAGATGTTACTTGAAATGACACCTGTTATCTGGAAAAATGGTAATTTTAATTTGTCTGTCATTGTGCTCCTGGATTAAGTAAGGTTGTAAGCTCAGTAGGGCTATGGCTAATCCTCTATGGTAGGACTTGTGGTTGTGGGATGTGGAATTAATTTTGGGTTTTCGATGGAACCTCAAGGTTCTTAACTAAGATCTTAGCTAAAGCTCGGACAAAGAACAGGAGTTGTATACGAGCAATTAGAAAGGGCATAATTGTCCTCTGACCTTTCGTCTAAGAGAACTAAGATGGAGAAGAAAATGAGTGGCTTGTTGGTTTTTACTCCGAATAGAAGAGAAATGATTATTACACCGCTACGTCTGTGCTAGATTTACATAATACTCCGATGTAAGGCTAGTTGATATTTCCTATCTTTTAACTGTTCATGTTTTCATCCAAATACTCCACTTTGATGGATTAAATTTTATTTGGAGCTTCAAAAATAATTTCTTCATTATCGTCATATCTTAGCATTTTTATTACAAGCTGACACAGCTTGCAGGTTTTAGGATGAAAGTGGTTGAAACAGGAGCTGCAGGTCATGCAAAAAATCTTGCATCTACTGTTGATCTCGGTACATGCCCTGATGGTAATTAACTCATTATTCGCTATTATGTATTCAAAATTTTTTTTGGGGTTTTTTTTTTCTTTTTCAGTGATCTTATGTACTTACAGGTATTATATGTGTTGGGGGTGATGGAATTGTAAATGAGGTTAGTTTATTCTCTTCTGAGTTTTCAATTCTGGCATTTAATGTTTCAGAAGCCTGTGTGAAAGTGACAATTTTCCCTTTGTAAAGAGGGTGAGGTTGGATTCATACTATTGCATTTTATATTCAATATAGTGTTTGATGAGTAAATATAAACTAAATTGCCGCCAATTTACAAGAATAAGGCCAATATGTCGGTGCTATTTATTACGGCCTTACGGGGAAAAAAATTCATGAACCACATAATGAACTTCGGGACCGAATGAGTGAGCATGAAAGTTGGGTAGTTGTGCACTTGTCATTTGCGTGCATGCTGCAGTTCCTCTTGCTACTTCATGAAGTTTTCATGTTAAATCAAGTTTTTATCTAAGCTCTAGTTCCTTTTTGAGATCAGTTGTTATTCTCCCTTAAACTTCATATTTTTTTGAGTTCCTTTGAACCTCTTTTTACTTCGTCTTATAGATTTTTCTTTGAATTATCATCTTGCACAGATGAAGTAAGATTGTAATTATAAATAGTTTGGATTTTTGTTGCTATTGGATACTTTTCACATTGAATTCTTTTGTGCTGATTTTACCTATTGCCTGTCGCCAGTCCCCTTATATATGTTCTTTTAATCTTCTCTTATCTGTACAAATCCTTGCTCCTGGTACTTGTCTTTTATATCTGTTACTAACAGCCATGTCAGCTGTCGTTTGCTTGAATAGGTCACCTAACTTTCTTTGTTTTCCTTTTGTTTTTTTTAAACTTACTTATCTTCACATTCTACTTGTGATATGGGAGCATTAATTAATTCATTTCAGTCCGAGAGACTACTTTAATTTGGTCCAATATGGATGCCAACAAATTTGCTATGATTTTGTAATGATGCAGGTCCTCAATGGTTTACTCAGTAGAGTTGATACAAACGGAAAAAATTTACCGCCAATTGGCATTGTTCCTGCTGGTTCAGACAATTCACTTGCTTGGAGTGTTTTGGGTGTTAGAGATCCAATTCCCGCTGCATTGTCTATAGTGAAGGTAGTTAGGATGTAGTTTGAAATATCAACCTTACCTAAATAAACCATTTTAATTCTTCCTTATTTCAAGTTAATTGTTTGTTATCTTTTGTGTTTTCATGTCCACGCATTGAGTATCTGAGGATTTTGTATAAAAATTATTTTGACTGGTTGCTACCAGTGAAAGATTTATTGAGCAAGCAATAATATTAAAGCATCTGTTATTGAAGATTCTAAACTGAGCTTCAAATACTTGAAGTTTGTTAATTTGTTTTGAATGCACTTGTCGTTATGGTTCTTGGCAGTTTAAGGTTGTCACCATGTTTTACATGAAAAAGAATAATAAAAGGAAAAGTAGGTAGCTTACCCCGATGCATCCTATTGTATTGTTCTTTATATAGAAAAGCATTGTCACGAAATGAAATTCTCAGGACTCAAAGGTACATTTAACAGATTAGTCAGTTGCTTTTTCATATTTACTGAACATATGTCGATTATAGATGGTTAAAACGTTGTTCTCTAGCGACTTAAGCTATTAGAGGTGTTTTGTTTTTTTTAAAAAAAAGCTTGTTTCACATGGTATGAAAGCAATTTTAAATTTAACCTGCTTCATTTTTAGTTTTCTTCTTCTTCTTTTTCTTTTCAATTTAGCAGCCATGTACTATTGCTGTACAATTATGTTTCTCTCGATATTCAAGGATCTTCTGCTCTCTTATACCATGTGATTGACTGAATAGGGGGGTTCGACAGCTGTAGATGTTTTTGCTTGCAATTGGCCCCAGGCTGGCGTTACTCACTTTGGCGTGACAGCTTCATATTTTGGTTTCCTTGGTGATGGTAAATTTTTTTTCTTGCCCAGTGTTGATCTAATGCATGCATTATTACCTCAAATGTGATGTACAGGTTGAGAAACTTTAGTGACCGAGTGGTTTAGAAGCTGCCTGTGTTAGATTCTTACTGTATGGTACCCATTTTCTTAGTAGGGAGCCAAGCATCATACTGTCAGATGTCTTTCGAGATAACAAGATAGTAGAAGAGATGGATGCCAAAAAGAGTGAAAATGAACAAAAATAACCATTTGGAGGAGAGTGAGAGATATATAAAGAGGATAAAAAGAGGGGAAGATCCTCTCCCTTTATGTGAATGGTTTGTCCTTTCTATTTGCCTCTTGATCTTAGTAACTCACTTCATCTCTCTTGTTCAGTCAGCCCTCTTAGCTGCTGAAATTTTCGGGAGGCTTGCCTTTTAATACGCACTACACTATTGTGTAAGAAATACTATCCCACTAAAAAGCCGGACCAACTCAGTAGTAAGTGGGAGCCAATATCAAGTGATAGTGGGTGGTTTACATGGTTTATCTCGTTGTTTACGTTGTTGTCTTGTATTGCTAACAGAGAACACAGCAGAATTATTGTTTTCATTGATTGCAAATGTCCTAATTTCCTTTTTTTACAAAAAACTTTTCTAGGCTTTCTAATTCAATTTTCTTAATGATTTTTGGCTCTTGTATTGTTTTTTTATTTTACAGTTCTTGAACTTTCTGAGAAATACCGGGTGCAATTCGGCCCGCTTCGTTACTTCATTGCCGGTGTTCTGAAGTTCCTATCCTTACCCGAGTACAGCTTTGAGTTGGAGTATCTTCCTTCGACAGCAAAGAAATCTGAAGAGGATAATGTTTTAGAAGATAAAGGAAAGTTTGGCACGCTAGATCAATCTGATGATTTTAGCCTGGAACAAGTTAAGGAACTGAATCCTGATTTGGAAACGAAGTGGGTTCGTAGGAAAGGGCGATATCTTGGTATCTTGGTCTGCAACCATTCTTGTAAAACAGCCCAGAGCTTAAGTTCTGAGGTTGTGGCACCAAAAGCCGAGCATGATGACAACAGTTTGGACTTAATATTGGTACATGGGAGTGGGAGAATGAGGTTGTTAAGATTTTTCGTCGATCTGCAGTTTGGCCAGCATCTTTCGCTTCCCTTTGTGGAATATGTTAAGGTACTTCTCTATCTATTTATTGTTCTTTTTGGTTTTTTTTTCTCCTCTTCTCATGCATAATTTATTGCAGATTTTCCCCGAAGTGCATGCAATTCCAGTCTCTAGAAATTTGACACTAAAGTTCGTACGGAACTTATATCTTGTGCATATTCTCTCTGCATAATCTGGTTTAAATTTTATATGTATGTTGCTACCATATTTGCTTTCTTTTAGAAAACAGATTGAAGTGATCTCTATGTAAGCTTACCTTTCGTTTAGCGCTAATCTCTTTAACTGCTGCAGTTGAAATTGCTGCTAATTTGGATGTAGTTCCAACTACTGTAGTTAAGTCTCATCGCACAATTTCAACTGCGGCAGTTGAATCAAATACATCAAAATAAACATAGGATTTGGATCTGCATGTAGTTACAACTACAGTGCAATTGTAACCACATGCAACCAAACAACCCCTAATTGCTTTTACTGATGATGATGATGCGCTCATTGTGGAATGTTTTGTGCTTGTATTCTTGCTTAACTAGCTTCGTAGATATCTTCAAAACTGTTATAATTTTGATCGAGCTCATTCTTTTACCATTTGCAGGTAAAATCTGTAAAGATTAAGCCAATCGGAAATACACACAATGGGTGTGGAATTGATGGCGAGCTTCTTCGGTTGGATGGTCAAGTTGTGTGCTCTCTTCTTCCGGAGAAATTCGTATTGCTCGGATGCAACCCTAGAGATTGTAAATAACAACGGTTAGTCGCGGAATCTCACAAGGGAAGGATGTACTATTATTTCACTTAGAGAGGGCTCCCGCGCTTCTTGCGGCGTAAAGTTATTCACCTGCCATATTTTTGCCATCCTAAGAGTCATCTGAAACTACTTCTGGGGCCAAGCATGATGAAGTGGTAAGTCACTGCCCTAATTCCTTATACATGCATGTATTAATTATTTGGGGACAAAGATTTAAATGAGGAGCTCCTCTTGAATGATCATATGAGAATGGTGTCCCTGAGTGCCACGTGTCATTCTTTTTCTTTTATATTTGGTTGGAGGGATGGATTTCGTTTTACGGTTGTGATTCTGATTGGTTGGTCGAGTTTGTGTTCGAATTCGAAGTAAATTTATGATAATTGTGTTTAAGTCG
This sequence comes from Ananas comosus, assembly GCF_001540865.1. Lineage (NCBI taxonomy): Eukaryota > Viridiplantae > Streptophyta > Magnoliopsida > Poales > Bromeliaceae > Ananas > Ananas comosus. The sequence continues at coordinate 1,333,270 of NC_033644.1, read as the reverse complement.
TAACATTTTTCTTGTGCCCACTCATTTTCGTTTCGCTTATTTTTCATGGGTAATTTACATGCACTCTGGTTTTCCAAATATTTTTTCGAAATGATTGCAGTCTGTGGATTAGTCGACACTTTAGGAGAGTGTCAGAACGAGTCAGAATTTGTTTGGACGCAAAATTGACGTCACAAATTACTCCGAACTGAATGCCTTCTCAGTTGGATCATGCTTGTGTGCTTAGGTGGCACCTTGTGTGCTATCGCTTCGTGTACACAAGGCCATCTATGTATACGGCGGATCTGTTGGCGGGTCCAGATAGTACTGAAACTCGGAACATGACACTTTTTAAAAAAATTCTAATGTATCTTTTCATGCATATCCATTAGTTTTGAGATTCTTTTTGGGCAAATTGCAATATTAGTCCCTCAAAATTTTTTGTTTCAATATTTGCTATCTCAAACTTTCTGAATTAACAAATATATATGGTGTGTGAACTTAGAGATGTATTTGGTGTGGGGAAGAGTTTTCTTTTCGTAGTAAATATGGACAATGATCAGGTAAACACTTTTAGGGCCTGTTTGGTTACTCGAAAAAGTATGAGAACAAAAATTCAAAAAAAAATTCTATGAATTTTTTTTCTTCAACTTTCTGCTTGTTTGAACTTAAAAAAATATATATATATAGTTTTTTCGGAAGCTCCTTTCCATATTTTATGAAAAACTAGTTTTATTTTTCTAAAAAAATTTGGAAAGGAAAATACTAGTTTACCATAAAGTTTGTAAAAAAAGCTTTTTGAAAAAGCTATATATATTTTTTCTTTTGAACCAAACAGACGGAAAATTGAAAAGGAAGTTCTTCTTGGAAATTTTTTTCTCAATTTATTTTTTCATGCTTTTTCGAGGAACCAAACACTTCCTTAGAGGCCGTATGGATCGAGGTTTGTAATATTCTGAGAAAATATAGATTATATTTGGAATGCCAAGTTTGTTACTAACTTATCATGCCACTTGGGTCAGGAGATAGATTGAAACTTTGCATATTCTTATTAGTGAACTAGTGATGATTCCCATTAAGTTGGGAATGAGAATACCTCCTAACTCATGGTAATCTAGTATTCCTACTAGTTGCTAGTTGGGAATCTACAATAATTCTATTACTTCACCAACACACCTTTTAACACTACCAACTTGAGTTGAATGAGTAATGATTTGAATATTTTCAATAGAAAACATAGAGGATTACTGAAATATTATAAACCGTGAACACTCTTAAGAGTGTTGAATCTCGCACTAAAAAGTTGAGAACCAAAGTAAAACTTAGCCAAATTTCAGGGAGCAATGGTGCAATTTACTCATTGAGCAACTGATTTGATGAAGAAACCACCCAATACGCAGACACTTGTGCTGACAAGATGTCAGCATGATATATAACGCTTGTATTGATATTTGATAACACGACTCAAAATTCTCTTTCTGTAAAAAAAAACAAAATTAGCAAGTAAATATATCAATAGGTGCAAAAGGTTTAATGAAAAATATGTAATAGACAAGTAAAATATATTGGTGCTAAAGAAATAAATATTTCGCACCATAGCGTGTCGGCATAGTGATTTTCATCGGCGTATATTGGCACGACACGTTACACACCATTTGCCCCGTGCCTACAAATGCGCAACACAACCTCGCGTCCATGGCACTTAAATTCTTGCTTAAAAATCATGAGATAAGGAGACATAAACCATTCATTATTATCAAGGATTGATTAAAAAAACAAAAAAACTACCCAATACATAAATTATGCACACACATAGATTAACATTAAATAGGGCACTGCAACAAAATTATTGCAAACTAATGCTCTACAAAAAGATTATCAGCACCAGAAAAAAAGCTGGAAGGAAAATTCATCATGATTGCTTTGATGATCTTGAATTATTCGACGACGAGGCGGTCGGCGACGTGCTCTGATCGAAATCTTGCTTGCTCTTGCTTCTCTTCATCTTCGCTTTCACCCTCGACTTCGCCATCACCGTCTGCACCGTGTTGGCGAAGTTGCCTGCTGCCATTACAACCAGCAAGATTCCACACACTAACACCTGTGATATGTTGTTGTTTTTTTTCGAAAAAACAAGAAAGAAAACGCAATCGAAGATTAGATATCTGACAGTGTTAAACATCTATCGGTTGCTCGCGACAAGAAAGATGCAATAGTTTCTTAGTTTCTCACCTGCCATTCGGGGATGACGTCGGCTAGAGCTGTCCGAAGCAGTAGCATCCCGACATACGCCTCGAAACCCTGAAAACAGTTGTCATTTTCCAAGTAGTGAGTAGGGAACATGTCATGTTTGGCTTGTGCAGATATCAGAATAAGAAAAACACACTTCAGTATCCAGTTCTATTGATTAGTTCAGCAGTCACACTAGTCTGATATAATCGTAAATCGGATGTATTTGAGAGTGAGGAGTTACCGTCGAAAACCATGAATCCAACTCTTTACTCTGATAATTATGCTTTACACAAACCCAGGTTTATATACAGAATATAGAACTCATTCAATTGTATGAGTTACGATCACGTCGAATAACTTCGCTTTATATATAGAATAGAAACAATTGTGCAAGTTCTCTGTAATCACAAGGGTAGAGCTCATCTACTACAATAGATATCAAACTTTATGAAATAAAATTGAAAGTTGATACCATTTCTCAAAAGACAATGAAGAAATTAAAATCATTAGAAACTATCAATGTTTCATAAGCCACTCCATTTTCCGCGATTTATATTTGTACTAATCTGTCTAATCATTAGTTTGTAACCACACAACCAATATATTTGTAACAACATACGTTTACAATCTGCTTATTTTCGGTGATACATCCTATTCGCGTTAACTTTTAATAACATTACATTAACTGCAGCCTCAATATTCAATATTTTTCTGCCTTCAAATCCGTAATTTTTACCTTTCACGGGCTCACCTCTCTACAAAATTTTTTTCTCTAAAACTGCCAAACTAGCCATCAATCGTAGGGTTACGACGTTCATTTGCCACGGGATTAGTCGGCAATTTATCCTGCCTTTAGTGATCTTATTGTTGCAAGGGTTTCTCATACCTGCAAAATGAAGAGGATTGGATACAGCAGCCACAATTGACCCTCAACACCAGCAGTTTCACCCCACACAACATCCATTCTTTTAGCCTGTTAATAATAACAAGAGAGAGTTAAACAAGAAGGCAGAATAATCGACAGCCACGTATTATCTTGTAAGTTTTTGGGGGAGATAAAAAAAAAAATTAGATGCAATGTCTTAAGCAATCAAATGTATTTCTTTGCCGCTTCATCCATTAGAAAGAAAAGTCGCCAAATAGGAAGTGTTATTACGTTAGGCTTTTAGCAGGAAATGCTTTGGGTCCCCCCATAAAGGCTCCCCTAGGGGCTTTTTTTTTTTTGATTAAATAGGGATAAACCCTATTTTACAGAGGCAGAGAGAGAAGAGGGGGTGGTGTGTGGCTCGACACACTTAGCGGCAAAGAGTCGAATACACAACCGAAGGAACACAGACAATACAAGCACAGATAGAAGGAGAAGAGAACACCTAACTGCTTAGAAAATCATGTATGATAATCCATGTGGTGTCTTGGTATTCATTTCCTAGGGGCTATTCATTTCTTAGAAAATCCATGTGGTGTCTTGGTATGTGTCTATAAACCAATCGAAAAACCTTTCATATCATGTATGCCAACACATCATCAGCTCATAAGAGCAGCATTCCGAAGGACCCACAGCGGCATCTTTTAATGGCAAGCTGGAGATGAAACACGGGGCTCGTGACTCTGTTTTTCGCCCCGACGCATTTTGAGTTGGTTGTTGATCCCACTACTATTTCTAATCTACCATTAATAAGAGGTTCTTATGGCATAAAAGAACAGAATAAATGGAGTAGTTAAAGTATAAAAAACATATAGTGATATGATATGATACCTTTCCTAAAGCAATGCGAGTATACAATCTTTGCCGCTGATATCTGTTTTGCAAAAGCATTGCGAAGCCTTGCATTATTGCCCATGCCAGAAACAATTGTACACCTCTCTACAGAGAGATTTACTGGTTTAGATTGAAGTAAGAAACTCATATGATGAGTTAGGAGGAGAGAATGAAAGAACCTGCTTATCGGCACAATCCGGTTGTCCCTTTATCTCCCATGTAAGGCTCACAAGGGCCATCATCATGGCACAATAGTGATGGTATATCCACCTACACAAACACAAAAGGTATAAACTCTCCTTGTTTCTGAGGTGCCAAAATAAAAGGGCCGAGGCGCGCGGTGCAAAAGCTCCTCAAAAACCTAGAAGCAACTGTAAGCAGTGTGCCTAAATTTAGAACAGTAAAAACTAAACAACTTAAACTGCGATTAGTGTTTCTGAACAAGTATTTGAAGATATTTTTTTTCCCTTACCAAGGACGGATGTCACTTCCATTCACTCTTAATATGTTCTCTCGCAAAGCTAAACTTGTGTAGAGATACAATAGCCAAGCCTGTAAATATTCAACAATGAACTTTGAACTATCTAGTAGTTTTCTCGGCAAACCCACACAAATCGTATAGCTGCAAATGCATTTTACCTGATACAACTGAACTGGCAAAGCTGGAATGCATCGATCCCACATCCAGGACCTTAGAAAAAGCAAAGTGGACGGAAATAGAAGAAACAGAAAAGCAGTTCTATCCTGTAGACGAAAAACTCATTCTTATTAACAAAGCGCAATAAAGAGAATGTCGCCGAAGGAAATGAGAAATTTGATACTTATTATGCAATACAATGTCAATCTATTAATAGCACAGTCGCTCAATTGCACAACAAATTCAGAAAATCCTTCAAACAAGTTGGTCTAAAACATTCTACAAAATTATCAAGAATGAAAAACACGGAAAAATGAAAAAAACTTGAGTTTCGGATCTATTCACTAGAACTAGAGTTAATCCAAAGAATTTGTTTTGAAGAAAATTACTAGAAAGAGAGAAGCCAAGGAAATCTTGTGGGGTCATACTAGATTCTTGTAACAGTAGTGAATTTGTTTATACCACGGCCCGATGGTTTTTCCCTGTAAATTGTGGAAACTTTTATTCAACAATGTTTAACATAATATAAATGGATTTAAGTCCGTAGTTTCAGACTATTTTCCATAGTTTCAAGAGGAGGTGTCGAGGACACATTGCGCAATCGTAATAACTTCTCGTAACCGATAGTGAATCTGCCTGTGTAGAGGTCCAGTGGTTTCTACCATGAATTAGGATTTTCGCCGTTAACCTCCTTGTTCTTCTTTATTGCTAATCTTGTATATAATAACTTATTTGCCCTGACTGACTTGTTGAGTAAGTCTTTTGTTGGCAGACTGTCTGCCAATATGTTCTTGGATTCAAGATGTACCGCGCTAGATCAAGCATTGAAATGACGAAAAGTACTTGAAAGAAAATGTGTCAGGAACAATGAGTGGGATCGCGAGAATTTCTCCCTGATGATATGAAATTTGATCGTGTCGAGCTCGAGCTGTTTGTAGTTAGTCATCTAACAGACCAACTAACCAACCGCTTAATCCGAAAAGAGTACTAGAATTCAAATGGCTGAAGAGTAAGAAGTCAAACTGCAGCATCTGAACCAACCTAATCTGACCTACCAAATCAGCAGACATAGAGCCATCAATCTTTCATTCATCTACAGTTCATGCAACTTATCTCAAGAACAATGGCTGTAATTCAATTGAATCCAATTCGACCGCGGGAAAAGAATGGTAAAAACTTACAAAACTAATCTGTTTTGCTACCCAACCTTTCAATTTGTTTGATTTCAATCAGTCAGTCAGTCAGTCACCGGCACTTTGACTACAAAACTTAAATACGTCGTTTATCTTTACAAGTTCAATCAGCATACTTCATATAATTCTCACAACTATAAATTCATTAAAGTAAGTAAATTTACTTATTCAAATCAAAGAAATTAAAAGGTTGGTAGCCAATTCAAAATGGTCTATAGTTCAGGCAAGTTCTATACGTTTCTACTTGAAACATAAAAGAAAAAAATTCAAGTTTTGTTGACCAGATAATAACTTTTAAAGAGCATCAAAACAAATAGAGAGAGAGAGAGAAAGAGAGAGAGAGAGAGAGAAAGAGAGTAGCATACTCTATAGCTGTTATACTCTTGCTTCACTTTCAGCTGCACCTCTTTCCTCGCGGCGCGCACATTCACCGGGCCTAGAAACATCTTCAAGAAACGCCCTAACAGTCCCACATCGTCACAAAATTTCTCAATAATCAAGCAAAAGAAACAAAAACAATAAGAGCAAACCAAAATGAATCTGGGTAACAGCCAAGGACCATGAGCTTTGCTGGGAAGAATCGACGCCACGTCACCGTCGCTGATCAGACATCTTGCCCTGTCCAATTCCTCGTCGATCTAGAGGATCCGAAACAGAGGAGAAATTATGCGACACAATCAATATTTTAAAATCAAAATCTAATTCGATAAATATGACCTGCAATATCTTAAGTGCCTATATATAAAAACTTTTAATTTCTCACAACCTATTCGAAATATCGCATAACACGCCAAACCAAGAAGCATTTGAAAGAAACTTTAACACACTATAATAATGTGAAACATTTATTAATTTTTATTATTAATATATTTTATTACGTACTACGAAAAAGTAAAAATATTGCCGACCAATTGAATTGCTTTTTTGAAATTCACATGTTCCATCGTAATTTTTTAAGAAATACTTTTAGCGTACTTTTAGAATCTCTCAAAAGGCGTGAGGATTTGTAATGTATTGTATCGTATCGATATTTTGCGATATCATGTTTGTAACTGTAGGATTCAATTGTTTTTGCATTGTGATTTTTGAGGCTTTTATTAGAGAGTTTTAGAAATGCGGTGTATGAGATGCACCCTGTCGGCGATCTCGGGATCGACGGCGGCGGCGGCGGCGGCGGCGAGACGGGAGGAGCGGAGGCGGCGGAGGTCGGAGTCGAGGGCGAGGGCGCGGCCGCGGAAGCGCTGCTCGTCGGCGGCGGCGGCGGAGAGGAGGGCGGCGGCGGCGTCCTGCAGCTCCCGCGCCCGCTCCGCCGCGCCCGCCGCCTCCTCCAGGAGCGCGACGGCGCTCGCGTCCCCCATTTCTTTTCTTTTTTCTCCTTTTTTTTTTTTTTTTTTACTCCTCTCTCTCTCTCTCTCTCTCTCTTATTATATATATTCTCTCTCTCTCTATATATATATATATAGATATATATCCTTTGGAGAGGAGAGAGAGAGAGAGAGAGAGAGAGAGAGAGGAGGAGGAGGAGGAGGTCGTTGGAGCGCGCTATGACTCTCAATGCCACGTGTTTTATTAGGACCTTTTTTTCTTCAAAAAGATTCTATAATTTTTTTTAAATGGATAAGTAATTCTATAAAAAAATTTTTGACAAATTAATTCTTTTTTGGCTATATAGAAGCGGTGTTGAAATTTTCTCTTAAAAGCGATGAACAATTCACTGCTTTTCTAATTTCCAGCTACATTTCTAATTTTTCACAAGAGCGGTATACTATTCACCGTCTTTTGCTTATATACTATTTCTTTCTGTATTCTATATATATAGTCCTAACGACAACATAAAAATTTCGACAAATCACATATAATTTTAACAATCTGAAAATAGGAATAATATATTCATAAATTCTAACAATCAAATAAAAATTCTAATAATCCACGTATAATCCTAACAACTTTATTTTTTTTCTCCGTTTTAATGAATGCGGTTAATGATTTACCGTCTTTAAAAGGCCTGAGAGACTTTCAGAATCCAGTGAACTATTCACCCGTTTCGAAAAAAACCATACCAAAACTACTAGTTTTGGAAAAAAATATTATGCGGCTCCTATGTGGTAACGAGAGGATTAGTTTGCCATGCAATATAAATTTGACAGACTTATTTTACAAATTATAAAATTTTAGAGAGTTATTTTGTAAAAAAATTGTTTTATTATACTTAGCAAAAAAAAGAAAAAAACACAAAAACTATCTCAAGATTCTCAACTAAAGGGACATAAATTGTATGGGCGCATCTATCATCCCAAAACTACTAGTTTGGAAACGATGCGGATGGACACCGTGTGGCCAATCTAAATTTACAGAGAGAGAGAGAGAGAGAGAAAAGCAGAGAAAGAGAAAGGGCCAGTTCCCGCTCATTCGACTGGCCATGCAGCGCCCCATCGGCATCATCCCCAAACTTGTAGTTTGGAGACGATCTCTATACAATTTTTGCCCCAACTACAGGTATTCCGAAATGGTCCGACGACCTTGTAGGAATGAAAGAAAAAAAAATCTAAAATATAGCAGTCATATAGTGACGTGGTATTTTCAAACCAATCATATCTATTTTTTTAAAAAAATAAAATAAAATAAAATATTTTTAAAAAAATTATAATGGGATTAGATAAAATTCATAAGAGCAGTTTAATTAGTTGGAGATACTATATCACCTTATGTGACTGTCATATTTTAGTTTTTTTTTTTTCTTATTTTAGAAGTGGAATGGATTAGGTGTTGTTTGGTTCCATAAAAAAGTATAATTTTTTTAAAAAAAAATTATGCAAAATTGGAACTTGGATCCAATTATTGAAGTTCCAAGTATTGTAGGCCTATTTAGATATTATAATAAGATTTTTAATATGAGATTATTTTGTGCAATATAAATTAGGAGTTTAATTTTTGCTCTTTTTAAAAGATTTAACATTGATAAATTGCCAGGATAACATACTTAATTTATGAAGTAATCTATTTTATTCTGAAAACAAAATTATCAATCAAATATGGTATCTATCTTAGGCATTAGAGTGCACTCTCCATCTACCAAACCCTATATTTTTAGTAATTAAATTAAAATAGAATATACTAAATAAAATATTTTGGTTAAGATACAGAAAATTTTTCTGTAAATATTTGATTTTTTTTTTTACTTTTTCTCATCACTTTAAAAAACCTACATTTTGACTTCTTAAAAAATAATTACTGGTTCTATCAAAAAATATTTTTTTAATATATTTTTGTTATTTTTAAAAGTATTTTCAGTATAAAGTATTGATGGAGGGAAGCTGAATGCATTAATTTGAAATTTCGAGAAGATAAATTATAGATTTTTAAAAATCAAGGAAGAGAAATAGAAAAAACGACTGATTATAAAAAAGAAAAAATTCTCTATTTTAGTCAAATATTTATGTACCTAAAGAACTAGGCTAAAATATTATTAATAGCACCGAGTAATTGGTGCTATTTAGTCTTTGGCCCTTAGATGCAGCGATATGCGGTTAAGATGATAGTGATCCTCTAAGGTTGAGTGGATAGTTAGCTGAATAGTATGATCTAATGTATAGAAATAATTAAAAAGGTAGATCTAATGACCGAAAATTTAATAGCACCAATTATTTAGTGCTATCGATAGTATTATTGCTGAAGTGTCAAACTCTGTATCTAAATGTGAAATCATATACCCTCTTTCAATATTTGCTCTATGTACAAAAAAAAAAAAGAAAAAAAAAATTACTAGCCCTAGCATGTGCTCGTACCCACACCAACCACTATGTACCAAGACCTCTTAATTTCCATAGTAAACCCAATAAACATGCACCCTTTTTTAGGTGTGAACACCCATCAACATGTGGTTTTTAATACTGTTGGCGATCGAGAGGTCCGAGGTTTCATCTAGGGATGCAAACAGAGCAGATCGGAGGGTCGGTGGAGTCTCCCACCTATCGGCCCATTTTTTATCGGATCAAAGTGGATTCGGGACGAGTTAATTATTATCTTATTTTTCGTCAATGTTTACCGCTTTATTCAGAACGAATTGGGGCATGAGCGAATTTTTGACAAATTTGAGCGAATCAAAGAAAGAAAAGGTCTCCTATCTTTCGCTTTATTTTTTTGGCCGATTGGGGATGATTCGAAGCGAGTTATGCTTTTCTCAGTTTTTGATTCCTACTTATCACCCTATTTGAGACGGATTGAAGTAGAAGCTCCACCAACGTGAATCTATTTGCACCTCTATTTTTTTTTCTCTTTGGGCGTTTATTAAATGAGGCGCTCAAGGACTTAGATTTTTTGGAGAAAAAAGGTATATGAATTATGGATTATTTTGAATCAATTATTAAATCTTCAAAATTTTAATTTTACTATCCAACCTTTCAATCTATTTAATCCGAGTCAGTCAACGATACTTTGACTTTAAAATTTAAACTAATTACTTACTTTAATAGAATAATATGAATTATATTAGCTAAACTTGCAAATACAAACGACGCATTAAAATTTTGAAGTGAAGGTGCCGTTGACCGGCTCAAATGAAATAAATTAAAAGATTGGATAGTAAATTTAAAATTTTGAAAAATTGGTAACCGAATTACATTAACTTTATTACAGTAAGCAATTAACTTAATATTTAAAATTTAAAAATTGTCGACTGACTCAAATTAAACAAATTAAAAAATTAGATAGTAAAATTAATTATTTTTAAAAAAAATTAGATAACTTATTTAGAATGGCAGATAACTAGATAAGTTTTGTAATTTTTTTAGCCTTTATTATAAAGTGATTCAAGGGTCTTGTACATGGAATGTAGCTGTAACACCTCCTTTGGTAAATGGTACTCCCTCTTAATAAATGATATCCACATGTCAACTTGAATGAGGACCCAATTGAATGTTTGAACTAACCCATCCTGTAGCCAATAGGATTTTTTTTTTCCAGAAAAAGAAATTTAAAAATATTAATTTTTGTTAGAAGTTTATATGTGCATAATTCTGACTTGGATAATAAATTTAAAAAAAAAACTTCAAATACCATCTCTGTGGTTTCACAGTTTCTCACTTTAGTACCATCTGGTTTAAAATGTATCACTTTCGTACTCTGTGTTAAATCAGTGACAGAGTTAAAACTAAAGAGTATTAAAATGAATATTCGATAAACTATAAGTGGGGTATCTGAAGTATTTGTATATGATTTAATAAAAAGTTAACGGAGAAGCTGACGAAAAGAAAAAAAAAATTATAGGGTAATAAATTGATACACTTTAAACCACAGAATACTAACATGTGAAAGTATGAAACCACAGAAATAGTATTCGAAGTTTACTCTAAAAAATAAAATAAAATACTAATATATGCAAATAAATTCAAACCTAAAGTTTTGGGTTGGTTAGATTTTAGTATGGTACATTTTTGGATGCATGCAAGTATAAAAGTATGACGATTTAGAGTACTTAAAAAAGTTGATAAGATATACCAAAAATATATATAATTTACAGAACATAAATATTGTGTAGTTAAGAAAACAAAATGTTGAATAATAAGATATACCAAAAATCCATACAAATTCATTAATTGACACTTCCTCCTGCACACGTGTCCGCTCCTCCTTTCTTCTCTTCTCCTTTTATCTCTTCTCTCTCCTCCCTTTCATACCAAATCTTTACGCCTCGTGAAGGTATGCCTCGAAAAGATAACAAATCTTCCCAAATCAATCTTGGGGAAGATAATAAATCTTTCCAAATCAATCTTGAAAATGTACCAAATCTATCTAATGATTACATCTCGAGAAAGTACCAAATCTTCCCAAATCTATCTCGGGAAGGTACAAAATCTATCAAAATATTTTCTTACCTCGGGAAATGATAAAATCCTCACCTTGATTCCGGTGTGTATATAAGAGAACGTATACTCATCAAATTCGAACTTCGAAAAATTTTCCTAATTGTTTCTTCTTCCTCTCTCTCTCATGCACTAAACTTTATCTGTCTTTACACTGAGTTTTATATTTCTTTTGTATTTTTTGCTGGATCTTTGAGAGCTACTTGGATTCGTGTTGCATAGTTCATAATTACATATTTTGTTATTATTCCATCTTATTTTTGCATAGCAATTCATTCTTGGCCACTATTCTTTTACTTTCTCTTACATATAGATGTATTGATATTTAATTACGTTATTTTCCTCATTTTTCGTAATTATTATATATTAAAATTCACATCAAAATATTGGTCTTAAAATTGTCCGCGGCGAAGCGCGGGTTCAACACTAGTATATACAATTTACAGGCTAAACTGTAGGCTTTAGTATCATTTGATGGGGACATATTAACCTAGCGAACGAGTGGGTTGGGTAACTCGCCGACAGATCATTACAACTGAAGGTTATACTAATACGAGTAAAATTTATCTGTAAATATTTTAGTAGCCATTATTCTTATCCATACCCGCCACAGGTGGGCAAACAGGTATATGAATTACCGACAAGATACTGTTCTTTTTTATTTCCTCTTTCCGCTCCATACTTTTTAAGTACAAATAGCATACACATTATTTTCTAAAGACCAAAATATAATTATTTGTTTAAAACATCACCATGTAAAACAACAGGAGTATTCAACTTTTTATTTTTCTAATTTTTTTTAAAAATTATATGTGTGGAAATCCGTGGATACTAGCGGGTTGCTCAAAATTATCATGGGAAAACTTCAAAAAACCCCCGTGGTTTCGTGCATTCTCACTTTGGTACCCTGTGGTTTAAAACGTATCAATTTGCCCTCCTGTGGTTTCGTTTTTATCTTTTCGGAAGCTTTTTCATTAATATTTCGTTAAATTATATACAAAAAACTTCAGATAACTATCTATGTTTATCGAATATTCACTTTAGTATCCTTTAATTTTAACTTTGTCACTGATTTAAGAAAAAAAAATAATAAAATTGATAACAAAAAGAGAAAAACGAAATCACGGGGAGGCAAATTGATACGTTTTAAACCACAGGGTACTAAAGTGAGAAAGTGTGAAACCACAGAGGGGTTTTTTGAAGTTTTTCCAAATTATCATGGGAAAACTTCAAAATTTTAGGTATCAGTTCATTTTACTGATATCTATAATCTAATAGGTATCAGTTCATTTTACTGATAAAATTTTAGGTAAAAAACTAGTACTCATATATGCAAATTAGCACGTAATTTGTGAGTACCCGCAAATACCGTTTGAGATTGCGAGGTGTAGGGAAATAACATGGCCTATTAAAATAAGAAAGTCTACTGTATCACACTTATACTATATCAGCAATAATGAGTCAATCACATCTCTCTTATTAAGAGAAAAGTACAATAAAAATATTTTTCTATTAATCATGATGGTGAACCAAAAATACAATTTTATTGGTTGGGAATGCTACGTCAGCAATATAACCGGTGCATTCTAAATTTTTTTCATTAAAATAGGAGATTAGAGCCATTTCTAATTGGGTTTGACTAAAGGGTTTAAACTTTTTATGGTTTTAAACACCTTTGTTTATCAAAAATGTACCATAGAACTAAAAGCTCTTGCTTGATATTCTTTTACTTACAAACAACTTTATTAATGTTTAAATCCTATTATAACCATACCATTGTTGTTAATTTTTGTGTACTGTTTCATCATGACAATGCTAAAAAAGGATTGAAGAAAAAAAAGAGCAGCAGAGGGTGAAACCAAAAAAATAAAAAATAAAAAAAATCTGATGTCCTTCATCTATTGTTTTTATGACAACTCCTTGCTGTAAAAAAAAGGAAAAAAAAAAAAGGAAAAAAAAAGAAGAGAGGAAGCAACAAAGTGAAAATATGATATCTCACTGGGAAGCAAATTAAAGTTCTCTATCTAAATTTTTAAAAACGAAAATTGCAAAAACTTTCTCCAAATACAAAAAGATATCAACTCTTTCGAAATTCTGCATACACAATTCTAAGCCATGAAAAACACACCCAAAAAAAGGAAAGAAAAAAAGATAGCTTTATACTCAAAAAATTTAACCACAAATTATAAGCTAAGCAATAGTCGTAATTTTATAACGATCAGACCCGCTAACAATAATAGCTCGTCGGATATTAAGTTACGATGCCTCTCATAATCAAATCAGAATTATTTTTTCCATTCGATGTACGACTATTGGAGTGTTACAACTCGAAATGAACAACATTTAAAAAAAAAAAAAAAATCAATTGCAACAAGAACACATCTAGCTCACCACATAATACACTTGCAAGTGAGAATAGCAATACATTGATACTATCCCTTCCTAACAATATTCAAACAAATTATGAACCACATAACACCTTTACCCCTAAAACCCCTACTTTATGTACTATAAAATATCACATAACTTCATACTACATTGTCTGCGAATTACCGACGAATTTGGCTGCGATTTTCGGGAGCCGCAGTTACTGCTGCTGGATCGGTTTACCGGTCCAGTAAGTTTTCACCGCGATAAGGATTTTCTCGGGATTGAATGGCCCGGTCTCGTGATCCATGATCTGGCTCTTCCACCTCATCCCATTGGCTATGGCCTGGGCCTTCACCAAAACATCGACGGTGTCGCGAATTATCGCTGTCCCTTCGGGCCGTAGTATGCGGTCCATCTCCAAGAGAACGTCGGTTATGTCGCACCTGCGACGATTTGATCAATAGAATACAAACTCTAGTCAGATTCATGGGGATTCAAACAGTACCGAAATGCACAAATAATAAGTAACAAAGAGGAGAAGTAAATGAAAGTGTCAGTTCATTTTCACCTGTCCTGATAAATGCTGAACACACCATCAGCATGGATGAGATCATAAGTTCGCGGATACGTTGAGAAAGCCTCACACCAATCTTGATATGTTCCTATAAAGCCTCTCTCGTAGATGGCGCCGAGAGTGTCCGGTCCCGAATCGGCGGTGACCACATTCATTACCCAAAGGGGGTGCTTCGCTAACGCAGCTGCGAAGCCGCCCAAGTTGGCGTTCATGTCGATAACGTTTCGGTATCGCCCCTGAGTCAAAGGCGGGATGAGCTTCTTATAGTAGTTCACTCGCTCGCCCCACAACTTGTTGTTCTCTTGGAATTTCTTGGCGGTGATGCCCGGAATTGATCTGCGGCTTATTCTTGGCGGGACGGCGAATGCCCTCTCCGGCCATTTTGCTAGTGCTCCGCCGGCAACTTCTTTTGAACTGTTCACTTCCGGTAAGGGGGTTATACAAGTCTCCATTTTCTTGTACCTAAAACATTTCATTCCACCATTAATGTTTATTGTATTACACTATGGAATTATGCGTCGCACCTCACTAGTCCGACATCGAGTTATAGGAACAACGGTTTTGTATAGATGAATCGGCATGCTAACATCGACAAATTAGGTTCAGAGATCCAGCAAGTCGCTGATACCAAGGATTTAAGTGCCGTGGCACGAGATTGTGCCGAGAACTTGCTGGCACAGTATGTGTGCCCGTCACAAAAATGCCTCTGAGTCAGCAAACCATTACACGAAATGTTTATTTTCTTTGGCACCAGTATATTCGAATTGCTTATTATATATCTTAATCAAATCTTTTACACTTTATAAAGATAACTACTTTCAAATTTCGAAGAAAAGATAATATTGAGCCGTGACATCGGTAGGTCGTATCTTGCCAATATCTTGTTAGCACAGTACGACACAGTAGACACGGCCCGTGGCGATGAACACTTAAAACCTTAGCTGACACTAGCAAGACTAATTGTATAAAATAAGAAAAACTGCATAGTTCTTACCAAGCAGCATCGGGATTGTTACTCTTGCAAATATGCGGAGTTTTATAGACTTTACGGCTCTGAACGCATTCGACGTGGTTGATGGGCTTCTGCCAAATTGCGAGATCATCCTTCTCGACCACCTTCTTCCAGCAGAGGCGCTTCGCCAAGTCCTCGATCTCATCTTGCTCCTGCTTTAAGTCTTCTTTTGTCCTCTCCCATCCTTGGTAGTACTTCTTCCAACGAATCGGCGGCCCCGAGAGGATCCAATAACCTCCGGGCCTTAGAACTCTATCCACTTCGATCAGATACAATCCATCTAATGAGCATCGAAAAAGACATGTTAACAATTATAGATGCAAGAGAAAACTACAAATAGCAAATACCGAAGAAAAATCAACCTACCAAATTGATTCCAAGGAATCAAGCATCTAGAGCAATGGGCCATGTCGAACGCCCGAGCCGGATACGGAATCCTCTCCGACGCCATAATGCCGATCATCGCCGGGACTCCGCGTTCCAGCGCAAACTGCACCTGCGCCTCGTGCGAGTCTCTCGGCGCAAATGACATCGTAAGAATATCCCTCTTAAGGAGATAAGCTCCCCAGCTCGCGACCTCCGTAATCCAACACAAAGGAGAGATGTTAGATAACAAGTTGCATTCGATGTTAAATCGCCGAAAGAGAGTGAACATAGAGGTAAAATTCATACTCCACATCCTGTGTCGAGTGCCGTTCTGATATTTCCGTCGGTTAAAGGGATTAGAGCATTAATATCGTCGATGTATACGTCAGCTCCCCTCGGAAACATCGTGCCGCCGCCAGGGAACCGGAATCGCTTCCCTTCGACCTGAATCCAATTCTGAACGGCCTTTTCGATACTCAGCTCTCTATGAGGGATGTTATCAAACCAAGCATAATCTCTACTGATCGGCCATTTGAAAGGGTTCTTGTAATTCGGCGGGGCGGGGATTAAGCACCGGAGAAGCTCGCCTTTCCGAGGGCAATGCCGCTCCATGTTCTTGAGCATATCATTTGCGAATTTTCGCGCTCTCCTCGGGTCTTGGCACGGGGTGTACTCGCTAAAGTTTAGATCACAAGCAGGGAAATTTTCGGGCACGGACGAGGATTCATTGAAGCCCACCTGGTGGTGAGCATGGAAGTCGAGGTTCGACGATTTGGACGGCGATTGTTTCTTAGCAGATCGGTAAGAAGGGAAGTTACATTGGAATTTGGCGGTTACCGCGGCGAAGTTGTTGTTATTGAGAAAGGATGTGGTTGTGCTTTGCCAAGCTCCAAGAATGTAGAAGATGGAGCAGAGACCGGCGACGCTGATAATCCACGCGATTCGCTTCCTTTTGGATTCTAAATGGAGGGTTTTAGGAGATGGATTGTGTTCCTTTGCCATTACACCTAAAAGAGGGAATTGGAACAAGAATGCAAATTAGAGATTAAAAAAAAAAAAAAAAAGCTATAGAACAGGAATATTTACTCTTTCAACACCACCACAAAAAAAAAAAAAGGTAATAATTGAACAAGCAAGGGTTTTAGGAGATGCATTGTGTTCCTTTGCCATTACACCTAAAAGAGGGAATTGGAGCAAGAATGCAAATTAGAGATTAAAAAAAAAATAACCATAGAACAGGAAAATTTACTCTTTCAACAGCACCACAAAAAAAAGGTAATAATTGAACAAGCAAGGGTTTTAGGAGATGCAATATTTTCTTTTGGTATTAGAGATTGGTTTTTGACACCCAAAAAAAAAAAAGAAAAAATGCAAGAATTAAAATGCAATAATGCTTGAACCCCAAAAAAATAATGATGATAAAAGAGGGAACATCAAAGATGGGTTTTCTCTTTCAAAACAAGAGGAATCCAAAGAACCATCATAGAACAAAAAAAAAAAAAGAAAAAAAGAAAAGGTACTCTTTTGACACCAAAAATGCAACACTAGAAGAGAAAAACAAAAACAAAAACAAAAAAAGATAAGCAATGGTTAATGCCTAAATGGAAGTATAAACTACAAGATAAAATACTATACAAGGAAAAAAAAAAGAAAAAGAAATCAATGATAACACACTCAAAAAGATGTTTGAAATTGTGAAACAGGTTGTAGAAATGTTCAAGTTGCAATGTGAAATGAGCAAGAAATTAAGACCATAATACAGATCAGAAGTAAAATAGACTTTTTAGGGAATAATAATAATAATAACAATAATGATAATAGTAAGAGAACAAGAACAGTGAGAAGTGTACCAAACCTTGCAGAGAAGAGCAGGAAAAATTCAGAACTTGCAGAGAACTAAAGAAGAAGAAGAAGCATCCAATGCAGAAACCATCAAAGATTGTACCACCAACTTTCACTGAACAAAGAGAGAGAGAGAGAGAGAGAGAGAGAGTATAGAAAAAAAGAAGGTACCAAGCTCTGATCCACCACAGTGAACTCACTCAACACAACCAAATCAGAAAGGGTGAAGGGGAAAAGGGTGAGAGACTCCACACCACTAACCCCCCTCACAGGCACACTAAACACTCTAAAAAGGCCCAGCAAAAAATATCAAAGGAAATGTAGCAGCAACTAGACCCAGAAAAGGAGGAGGAGAGAGGGGCCAGTGACTGCTGAGCCCTATTACTACTATTATTATTATTATTATTACTGGTATCACTGCTGCTATTACTGCTGCTGCTGCTGCTGCTGCTACCAAACACACCTCCCTCAGAAAATGCTGGAAAAAGCCCAGAGTTTGTTCACATGGGTGTCTCTAAAAACTCACATAAAACCATAAAAAACTGATCTGTAGGACAGTGCCCACCACACCCTATACAGTATCTCTGTAAACAATAAAATAAAAGATGAATCAAAACTCAACTCACAAGAAGAAGGATCAGGCCCTCTTGCAAAAAGGCTTTGATTAAAAAAAACAAACAAAATTATTGCTGTGTGTGTGTGTGTGTGTGTGTGTGTGTGTGTGTGTGAGAGAGAGAGAGAGAGAGAGAGAGAGAGAGTGTCTTAGCTGGTTGCTTTGTTCTTTCTGTTGATTGTTTTTAGTGTGCATGACAAGGACTTAATGGTTTGCATCCGAAATTTTAAGCTCAAATCATAATTAATTCATATTTCTAACTAATTTTATTTTTAAAAAAATAAATAAAACAGATAATATGTTATCTTTTTTTAAAAAAAAATATTTAAATATCGTTCCCTATCTGCTTAAATTTTTATAGAGAATAACAATTACTTCGTATTATTTAATATGGTACCAGAATAAAAAATTCTAAGTTTGGATTATGCTAAGCTCCAAGTATTATTAATTTTCTCCTATTTAATTCAAGTCCATGTAATGAGTTTCGTAAAAAGTCTCGAGCGCAGATATAAGGAGATGTTAAATATAAAAATATGTAAACGTTGTTTTCTATCCGTTTAAGTTTTTAGATAATAGCAGTTGCTTCTTATAATTTAACACTTTCTTGTGTTCATGACTTCATCCTCAATTAGCAATTCGCATTGTCACCCCTCTACTTTAGTCCATTCTTTAAATGATCCCTCAACTGCAAAAAAAAAATAATAATAAATAAATAATCATTAATTACTCTTTAACTTTTGTTTTTTTTATTGAATTTACTGATGATTATCTTAAATTCAACAGTTTAAGAATTTTGTAGTAAGTAAAACAAAATCAATTAATGAATAACTGCAAATAATGTTATTGTTAAATTGTTCCGAAACTATATTACTAATTTAGTTCAACAGCAAACAACTTTGAAATAGTGTTAACATCTCATTTATGTACACCATTTTGCATTTGCTATAATCTATAAGATAAGTAACAAAAGAAATAGTAAAAAAAAAATTTCATGCCAACGACAGCTGCATACGAAAATTTGATTTATCATATTATTCAAAAAAATCACACTGATAGAAAATGATATAGAAATTGTATTGGCTTAAATTTAATAAAATTTCTAACTTAAATAATGCAAATAATTCGAATGAAAAAGTGAAAAGTTGAGAAGATATTAAATAAAAGGGTAAACTTGAAATATCACCCATGTGGTTTCGCACTTTCTTACTTTAGTCCCATGTAGTTTAAAATGTATTAATTTAATATTCTGTGATTTTATTTTTCTCTTTTCGTCAGTTTCTCCGTTAATATTTCGTTAAATTATATACAAAAAACTTCATATATCTCACCTAAGTTTATCGAATATTCATTTTAATACCTTTTAGTTTTAACTTTGTCACTGATTTAACGAAAAAAAAATTATGGAAGAGATAATAAAAAGAAAAAAATAAAACCACGGAATCCTAAATCGATACAGTTTAAACCATATGGTACCAAAGTGAGAAAGTGTGAAACCATAAAGATAGTATTTGAAGTTTTTTTAAAAAAATTTAATAAAATTTCTAATTTAAATAATTCAAATAAAAAAGTGAAAAGTCGANATATATAAAAATTTATTTATTTATTTGTTATTTGTTTATTGAATTTAACTACATTTAATAGATCTGTCATGTCAAAATAATAATAATAACATCTAATATGCTGTTACAAAATTTAAAAATATTTTATTTACTTTTAAATGGCCAAAATATTTTTATTAGTTTTTTTAAAAAAAATTAAATATTCTTTTTTATTTCATTAGAATTTACTAATGGAATTATGTTTTAGAAGGATATTTGGAGTATTGCGAAATAAATTTAAAAACTTTCAATAGTAGTGAAGAAAAAATTAATAAAAGATCCAAAAAAAAATGTTTTTTGTGTATCTATATATTGGTATAAGTTTTACATTCTTTCTATCCTAGATTTATAAAAATTTATTTAGATTTTAATAAAAAAAAATAAATAATTGATAAAACTATAGAAAGAATATGAGTCTAGAGGTGTATAGGTAACACAGGCTTAAAATAAAAAAATTTTAAAAAATAAAACTTACTAAAATGTATCATTTTGGTTGAGATAGTGACATTATCAACTTAACAAATATATGCATTTGATCTAGTTATCATTCATTAAATGTGATACATGTATAGTAAGTTTAAATATATTAATATTGCCATTCGATAATTGTTCATGCACAGATAATTTTAATTAATTCATGTATACAATTTTATAAAAAATGATTCATATTAGTCATTCATCACAATAATGTTTTAGGATTGATTGATAGAATTCTATTTTAATTTATGTTCATCGTACGCTAAAAATGCGATGTATCTAATAAAATTCGACTGATTTCAAAGCTAAAATCAGTTAGAATAGACATATATATATATATATATATATATATATATATATATATATATATATATATATATATTAAATTTTAACTTTTTTATAATTATTTGATGTGGAACTGTTTATATGTAAATTTCTGATGAAAACATTCAATTATTGATACACTGTCCAGCTTGTACTGTTTCTTTTTTTAGAAAATCATGAAAAATTATTTTTCTAAAGAAAAAGTGTTTCATAGAAAACCTCATTTCCATGATTTTTATTTTCTGAATGAAAATTTTAAAAAAATAAAAAGAAGATTTTTTTCATAAAATTTAGACAACAATTTAAAAAAAAAAAATTCTAGAAATCAAACGAACAAAAATTACTTTTCCAATTAAAAAAACTGTTTTCTGGAAATATATAGAAAAAAAATTTATAGAAAACTAGCCTATTTTTATTTTTCTGTTTGTTTGGTTCTAAGAAAAACTAACTGTTTGAAACAAATTTTTAAATTTCATGAAAAACTAGTATTTTTATTTGTTAACAAAAATAAAAGATGAAAATACTAGTTTTTCATAAAATCTGAAAAAAAAATTTCAAAACGGCTAGTTTTCTTTAGAACTAAATGAGCAAAAAAATCTGAAAAAAAAGTATTTTCCAANAGAGAGTTTTTTTTTTTTTTGAAAAATTTGATGTTTTACCACTCCCATGTATCTTGTACATAATAAAAAAAATAAAAAGGAAAAACAAACAAAAAGTTAACCTAGACTAGGTAAGTAGTTATTCCTTTCTCCTTTATGTTATAGAAATCGTATAAATAAATTGGTTTATTACGAACCACAGATATCAATTAACAGTTTTTAGGTTTAGATGGGTACTATCTTTAAAAAAACTTGAAATAAGAAGGATTCACCTAAAAACACTTCCCTTTGTATTACTGGGGTGTGATACCGTGGTGAAATTTGTGGGATGAATGGATAACATTTTACCCAGGGGTTTTTTTATTATTATTTATCTCTCTCTCTCTCTCTCTCTCTCTCCCTAATAGTTTACGTTGTATGACTATTAATTCGACAAGATTTCAGAGTTTTTAATCTTTAACCACCAAGTTTTTATTCAGAGATAGATAGCACACTACCCGCTTCGTTTATTTCATTTAAAAATAAACTTAGTTAGAAATGTGAATCAACTTAGGATTCGAATTCGGGTCTCGGGTACCAACCACCAAGCCCTTTGCCACTTGCTCTAGGGCCAATCAGTTGTAATTTAAAAAGTTATTTACTGGATCATAGATATTTTCTGCAATACTTCTTACAAGAACGAATAAACAATTAATTTTTAAAGAACCTACTGCTATTTGTTTTAAAATATGAACTTTTCTAAATTGATAGGAAGGAATTTGCATCGATATCTCAGTATTTTGGAATCAAACATGAATTCAATTTATGTAACTATGATTAGGGATGAAAACAGTCGAATACGGTCGAATTTTTGACGAGACCATACTAACATCCATATTCTTTTATAGATGCAAATTCGGATGGGGACATATGTCGAAATGCGAATATGTGTTCCTACGTGTGTCCCCATAAGTGTATTAACTAACACTTGAGGGGATAGTATTATTATTGAACTATTAATCATCTAGTACATTATGCTTTGGCCCTGTGAATTAATATCAGAGAAAGATTTAGGACCAAGAATCTAATTAATTATTTAATTATCTTGATGCAAGATCTGATTCATGTGTCACGTGGTTTCTAATAAAGCTATACTGTTCATAGAGAATAATTGCTCTTATCCGTTAAATGGGCCCCAGTCCCGTACAGAGCCAGTGATGTCCACAAGTAGCCTTTTATAAGATTAGGGTTCTTCCAATAAATAAGTTTAAAAAAAGAAAACATATAAAGCTTACATAAATTACGGACCATTTTGAATTAGTTATTAACAGAAATGGCCCGTAAAGCATTTCTTTTAATAAATTGCTCGCTTAATTAAGATGTCAAAATTAATATTAAAACCTAATAAATTATGATTTTTTAGAATGGTGTTATTAACAGAGTCATTTTTACACTACACACAGTCATAGTTTTTTCTATTAGTTATATCATATGCACACCTCCAGATGGTGAAAAGGACCAAAATAAAACTGTGGCCTCTTTCCTCTTTAAAATGATTCAAATGATGCATGAGTCCGGCTACTATATTTTTATGAGTATAAATTTATTTGTACTCATAAATTTTCGACCGTAAATCTATTCCTTTGATTATTTTCATTCATCAGATCATACTATTCAACCAACCAACCATTCAACCCTAGAGGATCACTGTGATCCTAACCGCACATATCTTTATCCAATGGCCGAAAATTTATAAGTACAAAAAAACTTATACTCATAAGAGTACAGTAGCCATAGCCAATGATACATAGGGTTTTTTTTTTTGTTTTTTTTTAAAAAAAAACCTTTGGACCACAAGTGAGGTCCTGTGACAGTGAAAAATAGCTGTGAATTGAGGAGGTCATAAAATCAAGTAGATGAGTAAATGAATGCTTTGAAACAATGCATTCCTCCCCTAGTAGTGGGAGGAGGCTACAAACAATGTCTACCATTAATAGCTCATCTAACTTTTTAGCCCTTTGCATCCATAATACCCTCACCAAATAGTAAATCCTAAAGCCCCAGTTGGTTCCAAGATCTGCTGGCAAACGAAATAAATATCTTTTGACCGAAATATTTTGTCCCGATAAAACTTTACTATTTCCGATTATCCCAGAATAGCTTGATGTAAACTATTCCACCCTTTTGGTGAAAGAGTACTATTTTAAAATTTAATTCCAAACTTTATTAAAATTATAAATTAAATTAATATTTTTATTAAAAATTATGTACTATATTAAAACATATTATTTATATTTATTACTAAATATTATAATAAATTATACTTAAATATTGTAATAAATTATTTTATTAAATTTTATTATAAATTATTTTTATTAAATCTATTTTCTATCAAATTCAACCATTATTTTTTCCACTATCTTCTACAATTCCATAAAATTAACCAAACACAATTTTAATTATTTCTGAAAATAGCAGCACTACAAACTAAACGCAATTTTACTTTTATTCTTGACTATTTCGAAATAGTAAGTTATTCTAAGAATAAAAAAAATATATCCTAATGTTCGTTATTTCCGAACCAAACAGGGCCTAAGAATCCAAGGGTTAAAAAATTAGTGGCAGACACTATTTATATAATATTGATAGTATTCTAGCTTGACTAACTTTTAGGTACAAAATGTTCCCCAACATAGGCCTGCAATAGTGCAATGCATAGACCCCAAGTTCGAGAGAACCCTCACTGCAGGGTAGTAATATCTAAGATAGCTGAAATTACTATTAACAAAACATAGTATAATATAGAAAAGCTGATCATGCAGACGCCAACAGGATCAAACGTAATTGTCAGTAGCTCTATCATTAGCACTGGTCCTTGATGTTTTAGTAGTACTAAAATTAATAAATATCATTATGGCACTCAGATTGTATAGCTAGGCCAAATTTGCTTAACGTAATGGTAAACAAAAACGATAATTGGCGCTTTCATACGTACCCAAACATGTCGATGGTGTTTCTCGCGATTGAAGGTCTCTTTGACAATAATGTTGTTCAACATTAGCAACAGGCAACAGCATGATGAAATATCAGGCCTTCAAGATTCTCCTCATACCGCCTGCCAATTCCCTGTAAAGAAAATGGAGTTGTTTAACTTTTAGATCAGCGCAAAGTTTCAGAAGAATTTAGACTCAAGAGTTTACCTTCCAAGATAGATAATTACGCAAAGGCAAATGGAATTATAATTGCCAACAATCGATGCACGGAAATGGATTACAGCTCAATTGGTTCATAATTACCTCATGACGAAATATATAGTACAAAACCTGTAACATCCAATAGTCCCACATCGAATAGAAACATGATTCTCATCGGATTATAAGAGGCCTTGCATCCTAGTAATAATAATTGGGCTTAAACATTTTGGACCGGTGGTTTGGATCCAACAAGTTATTATTATTAGCGGGTTGGATCTTTACAAAAACAATTGCTACCACAAGTAGCACCAGGGATACATTTTTTTCTGCAGTAAAGAATCCACATAATGCTTAAGAGTTTGCGAAGAAAAAGCACCTGCTGGCATAATTAATATACATCTTATAATCAAAATCAGCTTTTACAAAGAGCACGATAGGTTACAAACAGTTTAACAAACCATTTTCTACATTACAAAGAAAATGAAATAAATGTTGCATCTATCATGATTGTTCCGAACATGGAGAGTTGGTTGCTTTAGAAGAAATATAACTTCTGCAAACACCAGATATTGATTGTGTACGAAGTGATTCCTATTGAATATTCCAAAAGCTGCTAAATTAGTAAATCTTTGTTACAATAATAACAGCAGCGAGGAGAAGATTAATCATTGATGATATAGGTTGCTTGCCAAATTTTCGAATCTCTGAGCAATGGTTTGGTGATTATTGCGTTTATAGAGATCAAGCAAGGAGTTGATAGCTCGAAATAACATCATTTTATTTGGTACATATGATAGTGAAGAACCGCCATCCTCCTGCTTATCCCCATTACTAGCCTTGCTAGCCGAAGGATGGTTGTCTTCCTCCTTTAAAGATAAGAGCAACAACTTCAACCACTCCTCCAGAAAAGATGCTTTCTGAAGAAAAAAAAACAAAAAGAAGAAAAAAATGGCATGAAAATTGAGAAATATACCAAGAAGTTTAATCATAAGAAAGACGATACTGGAGAATTTTTTCCATGAGAAAAAAAGTGATACTGAAAAAAAGTGATACTGAAGAACGCATATATAGTTAGTGTTCTATATAGAGTCCAATAGTTCATCGACAGTCGCAAATTAAACTATCCACAGCAACATATTATGATTATATCATTAAGACATCGATTTTGGTCTACACTAGAACTTGGTATCTATACATTCATTGGAAGATTGCCTACTTGCTTCCCCAACAGTAGTTTACTTTTCCGTTTTATATATCTTCTCATCTACTGCTTTCTGAGCGAGGAACACAACAGGTTTTATTGTTAGTTGAATGATTTCAATCATAAAGCTTATAGAGCATCCCTGCAAAACCGGAAAAGTAGTGAAACTCTATTTAAACTACAAGTTGATATGAGTACAGATTCACATAAAGTTCAAATTGTATGCCCATTCCAGATTGCAGATTCCCTTTTTAAATCTAATTGCTGAATTCAAGGGTTCTGAAGGCAAAAGGATACTATTCTGCCTCATGTCATTCTATCCATGTTTAAACGAATATTTGTTTGAACGAAAATTTGAAAAAAAAAAAAAAGAACAATAATAAAATTTGGCGAGTACTAGAACAAGAAATACTCCACAAGTACATGTTCATAAACTTATAAAAACGATGCTATAGCAACTACCATTTCCAACACTATTCAAGATGCCCAAAAATACTGTCGACTACAAAGAAGAATATTCATCATTGCATAGATTTCACCCAATACTGTTGCTAAAAATGTTATATGGAAATAATGAAGCTAAACGGCATCCAGAAAAAAGGATTCATCCATACCTTGACAAGAAAATCCTTTAAAGCTTGATCATCCGTAGATGAAATGAAACCAAGAACATGCAAAGTAGAAAACATAAGCTGGCGAAAGAGAAGCTATATAGGTCAGTTAATTGATAACAAAAAGTTCCTCAAAAGTCTTAATACATCAATAATTCCCACCTGCTTTTCGAGATTGCCCTTATATTTGAAGCTTGAAGGTGATGAAGAGTAGTTTGAATTCAACGACTCAAGCACATTAATGAGACCTTGAAGAATGTCCGAAAAAGAGCTCCCATAATCTGAAGTGCACCAAAACAATTGCGTGAAATCTTAAAGATGCACCTGAGAGAACCCATATATCTTAAATAATCAAAGTTGCTATGACTTCCCAACAACATATAGAGTCTTTCTGGGCATCCTTTCAAAATAGAACTTTCAAAAAAAATTCATTATGCTACAATGTCCCCAAATAGTTAGAAAGTTACATTTTATTTTGTTTTCCTTATCATTTCTTTTTCATCTCAAACAAATTTTTGCCCCCACACCCTCAACAAAAACAGAAAAGAAAAAACTCTTCCTTTTTTGTTTGAATGAAAAGGGAGGAAATATAGGCACAAAATCCTACATTTCACACAACAGAAAACACATAACAAACGTGGACATGCACCCACACATGAGCGCACACCATGCACAGAGAGAGAGAGAGAGAGAGAGAGAGAGAGCTTAACCAAGCCTTGATGCTGGCACAGCTAATGCAACAGCAGCATGGATCCTAATCTTATAATTGGTCGAGTCACGAAGAAGCAGCAGAAGAATGCTAAAAACAGCTGGTGCCCTGTTAAAAATGCTCAGATGACAAGCTACAATCACTAGGCTATCAATTGTTATGTCAATACTCAATATTTGATGAATCAAACAAAATCACAACAGATAAAAAAAAATAGTTCAACAGAAAAGACGCCTACTGTAAGAACAATTTTTAATGTTCACCATCAAAAGAAAAGTGCGGCCACAAACTCATAAGCAGAATAAATCCAGCTGGGCTGCCCTCGAAATCAAATTTACATAATAAAATGCAATGTATCAATGACAACGATAATAAGTACCAGCAAGCGATAAGTGTGTCTAATTGCTACGGTTCATTTGTAATATATGTGCCAACAAGCGATAAGTGCATATGATTGCAGAATTATTTAGGCTGTGGATGGGAAGATGATCAGTTGAAATCACAATCTCGACCGAGCAGCTAGCGAAGAGGCATGGCGGTACAAGATGGAAGTCATCTTATTTCAAGATAATGAGGAAAAGTTCTAAAAAATACTTCATAAGTACAGGTGTGAGAAAATTACAAAGTTATGAAAAATAAGATAGGAAAAAAAATGATGGGCACCAAAGAAACAAATTTCTTGAAGCAATAGGAAAAGTTTCCACAGCTTTCTGATAAAGAGAACAGATTTCATGTTTCAAGCAAGAACAAAAATTTTAAGTATCTAACTATAGTAGAGTAACATAGACTTTGCGAATTTGCTATTTCAATGACATAATAATAGTATTACCCTCTGAAGTAGTAAGATTCCTTACCACGACACTTCATGCAGCTTCAAAGCCTCATTCATGAATAAATTGCTCAAAGCATGGCAAACATTCCACTGGACCTGAATAAAAAAAAAGAAAAAAAAAAAGTCAAGTAAAAGTTAGTAGCAAAAGAGTTGATCTGACAACCTGACAGAAATCCAACAAAATTAGGACTACTTTGCTGGGTCAAGAAATAGTACTTATTGCAGTTACTTAAAAGAAACTATAACAGTATCAAATCATCAGTATACGCATCCATCTTTGAAACTAGATGCCTGTTTGGGAAAAGTTTCTCAACACTGAATAGCAGCAACCATGCATTCAGCAAATAAAGTTTAGGAGATTTTGCAGTGATGAGAGCCAAATTGAGCTAAAGCAAAACCTCCACTTTAAAGCTCATGCATCTCAGCTTCTATGGCATGGGGAAGCTGTAGGGTAGGATATTAACAAAAATATGTTTAATGCGCTTCAAACAGCTTTACTTAGAAATCCCATCTACATGAGTTCAAGACCGATCAAACAGGACGTAAAGACCCAGTCATAATCTATTAGCCATATGAGCTATTTCAAGCCATCATTAGTTTAGAGAAAACCATGATAAATGTACCTTTACATTCCCAGTGGTCACACATGAAACAAACGCTTGCACCATTCTTTCTAGCCAATGAGAATCTCCATGTGATGCTGACACTGAACCACTGCTTGCAATAAGGAATTCACAAATCACTTGTTTTACCAATGTAAAAGTTTCTAGCGACATAGCACACACAGCAGATGAACATAAAGTTCGAAGATACCTTGGCAAATGGGTAACAGAAGAATGGTCATCAAATTTGATAAATCTTGACAGATTCCCAAGAGCCCTTACAGCATTGGACTTGATCTATAACAAGTGTATTCCCTTCAGTTTAGGACTCATGAATAAATACTAAAACTGCAGAAGAGGGATCCTAAAAGAATCCAGCTCATGTGCAAAAAAGTAACATCTAAACCTAGTACTTATATTACGAGGATATTTCATATCAAGCCACAATACTGGGTTCAAAATGACAGAGAAATGCTTTCGTGAACCAAAGGAGTTGGTACAAAAAGGTGAACTTTATTCATAAAGGGACGACATGCTATAATTCGTGCAACAGTCACCATGAAGGACACAAGGAAGAGGACAGGCAACAATATAAATTAGATAAAAAAGTAAAAAGCAATATGGAACGACTGACCAATGGATGTTACATGTGATTAACAGATTTATAAAGCAATATTGCTTAACCAATTTATAAGCCAATATTGATCAAGTATACACATCTATGTTCGATTCAGTGAACCAAAGAAAATTAAGATATACGACAATATCAGTAAATCAAATGCAGCAATATCAGTAAATCGAATGCGACAATATCATAAATCGATAATATGCCATCTAATTTCATAAATAGGCCAAAATGGCAGCTGAAGGAGCAAAAACGCATTTGTAACAGTACATGGGAAACCTGAATGCTGAATTCTTACTTTATCGCCATCTTTAGTTAATCTCAACGCACTTTCCGCTAATAAAGGAATGATAGACTCTGTTAATTCATCTGCATGTGACAATTTACTAAGTTAAATCAACCTGAAATAACATATGCCAGATAAATTTAAATGTCAGAAAGTACCTGCATAACTCTCCTTGCGCAATTCAGTGAAGTTATAGCGAAGAGAATCACAAATATTTGCTAAAGCCCATGATGCAGTAATGCGCACCTAAATGTTGATAAGAGAAGGATTCATATTACTGGATAGTAGAATATAATATTATAATACAAACTAAAATTTAGAGAAAAATGGGAATGATACATACTGAGACTACTGGATCATGTGTATTAAATTCAGCTGCATGAATGATATCATTCAGCACCCTTGATCTACAAACAGGAACAGTTAATTGACAGATTATTAGCACCTATATCAATTATTTCCATACAAGGATTAAATTACAAGTAGTCTTTGAAGGTTGATTCTGATTTCAATTATGCGCTTAGACATTCAACTGTAGCAAATTGGTCAAGTTTATTCCACATAACAATTAAGTTATGTGTCATCAAAAGAAGGCATCAAGTCAACATCAATGTTAGAATTGAAACCTAAAAAGATTGCCATGTTGGTAAATTACTAAATTCTAACAATGATACTGATGTGGCTTGATATAGAGAATAATTTAATCCTGGAACTAAATTGTTACGTCAGCCGAACTTCAGGGACTAAATTACTAAAACTGAAACTTCGAGGACATGACTGAAATCAGGATCATACTTCAAAGGACTAAATTTGTAACTAACCCTATTTGTACCTATAAGCATCCAAGAAAGTCTAGCATATTACTTGGACATAATTTGAGGAAAACTAGCAATTACGCCAATTGCTCGACATGCAGCTGATCTGACTGATGGAACTGTATCATTTAGTGCTGCAGTGACCTACACAAAATAATCACAAAATACTCACTGACAACATAAACACAACAAACTTGAAAAAATTTCCTGAGGCCAAAATGCAGGTAACACTGTAGATAACTATATACTGTAATTTGCACTTTGCCCCCACTAACAATCAAAGCCTATAGATAAACCCTCAGTTTACCACAATATCCTGAACATTAGCACCCTAAGAAAGAGGAAAAAGGAGAATGGGGTTTAAAGTACTAACATAAAAAAACATATAAATTTAGGGGGATATCTCTATGTTTTAATTATTGAGGGAGGCATAGTGCAAATCTAGATATATTCAGGGATTTTATCTGCATTTTAGCCTTTTTTTGTTTCAATGTTTATGTTAAGATACATCTGGTTTCCAAATATAAGCAAAAGAATTTCTGAACCTACAGATGTAGATAAAATGAATTCTTGCTTGTCTTCAGTCAGAGAGAAGAAAACGGCTGAAGTCATTCCAGCAAAACATGTGATTGCTGCTGCCCTGACCTAAACAGAAATTATATGACCCACTAAGCTCGCACAGGAGAAGAATGCATAAAAAGGAGTATGCAAAAGAAGAAATTAAGCAAACGGTGGAAAAAAGTATAAGCACCATAGGGGAAGTATGTGACGAAGCCCGGGGAAGAAGCATTTTAATTGCTTCATTCCACTGCAGAATCCCAGATAAGATATCTGGTGTATAGCTTTCCAAGGCTTCTGGACTTTCAAGTTCATAAGAAGGGGCAGATGAAATCTTTATCTTTTTGGTGTAGTCGGAATCTTGTTGGATATCCAGTAATCTGCATTCTAGGAGGTCACCAGCTCCTTTAAAACCAGATGCTGCACGTAGACACGCATCTAAAACCTAAAATCATAAGCCAGATTCAAATTCTGGGGTAATGTAGAAAGACTACTACAAAAAGGTGCTTAACTTCATTGAGCATAGAGTACTAAAAACAGTAACTGATGCCTTCTCTGTTGAAGTAGCAGGTTCATACAACTTTTCACAATAAATGTTATTACTTAAATACAACAGGTCGATGTCTAACAGAGTTTTTAGTTTCTTCTTTGATATAGAGAGACCTTTAACATATTGAAAAGCAGAATTCATTGGCAACCTTATTAGGCTCATCCCCCTGGCTGTCAGACACATCCATGTTTAAATGTTTAAGATTGTATAAATTAGAAATTCAGAATTCACATTGCCACCAACTAAAATAGTGGAAGAACAGCAAATAACATTCACGAAAGATGTTATTTGCTGTCCTTCCAGGATATAACTATACAGCCATTTTAAATTGTTGCAGATATATGACGTAAATTAAGTTTAACTTTAACTACAGTTTGCCTTCAAACTTAAACTACCATCCAAAGTAAACAAAGAAATGTGAGCATTTTGTAAAAATTCCAGCCCTCAAAATGCTAAAACAACAGAGTAATAACAGCATGAAAGCATCTAATAGAAACTATGGGCCGCATCCAGGATGTGTTTAGTAAGGCGGATTGTAAGCCATCCATTTGTTTCCATATAATAGCATCACGTGGGCCAAATCCACTAAGTTCAGTTACGAAATGAAATCTCCATTCTGATCAAAGCATTCTATTGAATGATTTCCATTCAATGCTGTTTCACGTAAGTGCATTGCATGTAGTGCATTACCAAACAGACTACAGATAGATCCACCAAAAATCACCATATGCTTCATAAAATGTCCTTATTTTGTGAATCTTAGCCTAAAACCGAAATATTTCTTGATATTTCTTATAGGCTCCGTTTGGCAATGGAATTATGTCACACGGGATAAATTTTTTTATCCTTGGTATATCTCAATATTCTAGAATAGAGAGGAATACCAATAATTTTTTGTTTGGATTTATATTAACTTATACTAGGGTATAAGCAATATGATGTTTGGTTAATTTCTTGAAAGAAGAGAGGAATAGTAAAAGAAAGTTAATTGAATTTTTCTTAAATGCCAATTTTGCCCTTATGAGTGTCTCACATTCATAGCATGTGTTATAGAATATATAGCACATGAAAAAATGTAAAATATATTTTCAATAATTGTAAAAAGTAATTTATTAATCAACATGATTAAGAAATAATCTTTATTATATATACAGTATAATATATATGCAAGTACTATTACAGTAATTAAATTTATACTAATAATATATATACTAGTAAATACTATATATAGAAACGGGATGGGAGGATGGAGTAAAGTAGGGATACGGGGGTCGAGGCGTCATAAATAGAGAGGTGCGTGGGTCGAGGCATTAGAAAGAGAAGGAAAAAAACCATTGTTTATTGCCCCACCCCTGAATTCACCAAGGATAAACTTTATTCTAGGGGTGGGGGCAAATATAACTAACGGGTTATTCCAGGATCAACTGGAATAACCCGCTTTGACCAGAATAAATTATACCTGACAAATTTTATTTTGTTTAGGAGAATAATAAGGATAAAAAGTGTTATTCCTCAAATGTTCCGTTACCAAACAGAGCCATAAACTTTATCTTACTGTAGCTGCCTTCCTGCTAATGCAGAGTTAGCTGAATGCTTCTATGTCAATACTGTCATCACTTTTTTTCGATAGAGAATGATTTGGCTGCCGACTAAGCATACTTCTACACGTCCCAAATCCCTTTCTACACCTAGATACTAGTTGTGAATCTTGCTTAACAAGCTCTGACCCATCACATCCACCTCCATCTTGCCATTCAACTAAGGTAGGTTACCATTAGGTTGACAACCCTAACTTGAGAAACAAAACTAATCTGTACAAATGGTAATACTATGCCTTCGTGTCTTGCACCACCTGTGACCCTACAGTTGTAAAAAAAAGATTTTTACTACTGCACCACAAAAAAATGCCATCAAATATATTAGTATTGCATGAGAACCACCATCTTGATGAAGATAAAAAATATAAATGTATCACCAAACAATAAGAATATTTGAGTGTAAACAGCTATCACAAGAATACAAAGAGATATTACCTTAATACCAGCCACGATGCTCTTCTCTGCGGTTGACCCTACTGTTTTCTCAATATCTCCTTTCAATGACCGAGAAACAACTCCATAACTAAGATCACCAAGATTTTCTATCTGCAGTAAGTCATTAATGATAGCTAAAACTTGCTTCCAGGTTCTCTTTACAGTGCTAGGGTAATTGTGAGATACTGCTCTAAGTGCCTGTAAACATATCAAAAGGCATTTTAAGAGACAAAAGGAAGAATATGTTAGTAGAACTGCAGAAAAGATGTCTTGAAGAATGTTGTTGATTAAACCATTAACATATAAAAGCTACGCCACCTTTTACATAAACTTAGTGTGTTGACAACTATTTCTCAGTAGTTTCCAATCAGTAGGTGTTGAATACAAGAACTCCAAAAACATAGTATACTCAGAGAACAATGGGAATGAAAGGAGGGTGCAAAAAAAGAGAAAGAAGAAAGGAAGAGCATGATTTTAGAAAAAAAAAAAAAAGTATACAGCTAAAAACCCTTCATTATATTGCTTTTCAGTTGATGACTTGAAACCAAAGGAGAGTATCGACAACGAAGAAGAAAATGAGAAAAAGATGGCATCTAAGGAACCAAAGAGAACTGTAATAAAATTATCAAAACATTGCTGAAGATTTATTTTGTGACCCATATTGAGGCCTTTCTTACTAAAACCAAACCCCTTCAATGAGATATGTTCCAAGTAATTTCACCTAGGTTCAAAATTCTCAATACTGAATTTTAAAGCACAACACAAAAGCATACTACTGGGTGCTTCTTTGGTAGAAGGCCCCAGTGTTACTTTTCAGCTTTGGAAAAATGGAGCTCTAAAGTGCTTCCTTTTTCCTCTCTCTCTCTCTCTCTCTCTCTCTCTCTCTCTCGCTCTTTGAGCTCTACGGCATCAAAGTGGAAAGCATTCCAAATTAAGCCTCAGCACTCAGATTTTGTAACAAATTCCACCAAAAACAAGTAACATTTCCTTCTTTCCAACAGAGTGACATTTGATATGAAGAGAGCTCAATCTATGACAAACATATATAGCCCAATCAAGAGAAAGTGGTCTGCCAGCCAAACTGGGTCTTCCATGGGGACAACCACCAAATTTGGCTAGTGAGGGATAACACAAACCAAATAGCTAACATAATGAGCTCACAAACCTATTCATATAACTAATCTAATGATATTGAAATCGTATTGGAATTATATTGCCGCAAAGTTTTCTTGCTGCAAATTATATTCCTGAAGAAATATCTTTCAAATTAACAAACCAATCCAAACCACTCAAGGGCCCGTTTGGCCTAACTGCTGGAGAAGTGATTTCTGTAAAATTGATTTTGGCTTAGAGAACTGATTTTGGTTAAAAGTTGTAGAACGTTTGGCTGAGTTTAGATGGAAAGCGATTTTCCTGAAATAATTTTGTAAAAACTGTTTGGCAAAAAAATTTTGCTATTTGCAAATAATAATTTTTTAACTAAATTTTATTTTAAAATAATTTAACATTTGGATTTAAATTTGAAATTTGAAATTTAAAACTTAAAATCTGAAAAAAAAATTAAAAGTTGATATTTTAATTTAAAATGTTAGTTTGATAATTGAAAATTTATAATTTAAAATTTAAAAATTTAAAATTTGAAATTTAAAATCTAAATTTAAATTTTAAATTTCAAAACTCGAATTTTAAATTTAAATTTCAATTTAAATTTAAATTTTAAATTTTAAATTTTAGATCTAAATTTTAAATATTAAATTTAAAATTCAATTTAAATAAAAATTTAAATTTAAATTTTGATATTTGAATTTCGAAATTTGAAATTTGAAATTGAATATCTAAATTTTAAATTTCAAAATTTAATAGTTAAAATTTGAAATTTGAAATTTAAAATTTAAAAAATTAAAATTAAAATTTAAAATTTAAAAAAATTAAAGATTTAAAAATGGAATTTAAATTTAAAATTTGAATTCAAAATCAAAATTAAAATTTAAAATTTAAGTCCAAAATCATAATTGGATTTCAAGAAGCAAGTGTTAGCTACTTCTGATTTTGGGCCTCGAAAATCAGAAAACTGATTCTAAAAATCAGAATCAGATTTTGAAAAGAGGTTGTCAAACGCCCTATTGAAGGAAAAATTACTTTTGGCCTTAAATCACTTCTCAAATTCTAGGCCAAACACTGACCAAGTTTGATTCAATCTAATCAAAACCTGTGAACTCCAAACAATCCCAGATCATTCAATCCAAATATTAGTGAATTCCCCAAAGCTAAAGTGGTTTAAGATCCGATCCTAAATTATTATTAAATAGGTGGGCATACATTATCATAATAGAAAATTCTTATTAACTGATCTCCGGCCTTACAAAGAATTTTGAATAAGTAAATTGTTCATCAAATCTCAGCAGATTGCCATGTAGCTAAAAGCAGCCTTTCCTAAATTCCCCACTAAAATGTCCATCCCTAATATGTTTTCTTTTGTGAGCTCAATTTAATTAAGAATGAAAGGAATCTTGAAGCAACAAAAGAAGAATGATAATATACCTGGAGAGATTCAAGTCTAATGCTTGGATGCATTCCCCTCTCCGTACATTGGAGTAAAACAAGCAGTACATTTGATTCTTGTTGGGAACGTTCAGAACCTGAGAAAGCATAGGATCTTGTCAGCCCTTCTCCCACTAAAGTTATATCACACTCTCAACTTTCAACCACATTCGGTATTCTTCAGAAGAAATAAAGTTTCACACATACACTAAAAGTTATTTGAGTTTTTTATACTCAAGAACATACAGTCCAGATTATCCAAGAACATATGTGGCTAAAAATTTCTATAATCTAATACTAATACTCCAACAAATTTCGTTCCCGAGTCAATTTCTTCAATTTTTATTAATCCGAAGGCTCTTTAATATTTTATTCTATTTAAAATTACTACTCAAGTACACTGGTGATTATAAGCAAAACAAGACACCGGAGTAAAGAAGAGATGTTATTCATCAAAATAAGAATTACTTAGATAAGAGTTCTCTTAGGTTCCTTACTATCCAGTATTCACTAATCTGCTATCTATAGATAAGATGACAGAGGTCCAAAACAGCATGTCCTTTGAGAGCAGCAATAAGTGTGGATTCACCGAGTCATAACTACTGTTTTAATTCACATGTTCCTCCCATTTGTTGTTACGATTGTGGCACATAGGTAAAGATATGAGCCATGTTAAACTTTCTTAATCATCTGTCACATGTGCATCCACTTAATTAATTGTTTTCATTGTATTATAAATGAAGTACCAATAAGAAGATATCTTTTGTTTATAATCATGCATGACATGCTTCAATTATAAGGTAACTTGCATGCCAAATGTCTCATCAGCATTTTGTTTTGTTTCAATTCTTCCATGTACCATGTTCCACAATACTAACATTAATTAGCCTCAAGTTTTTTAAAAAAAATTAAAGTAAAACTAAAACAAACTGACCTTGTGAAGTATCTTCTTCAAGCAATTTTAAGACATCAAACAAAGGAGGTGTTTTAGAAAACGCTGTCCCCAAGCAACTAAGCACATTAACCTGTTGTATGTGCATACGAAATCAAATAAAGAAAATACAGAAGTCTTTTCAATGAAATTTACAAAACTAACCAAGAGCGTGTATTGCTCCTTTTTCACTGCATGGTCCTCAAATATCCGAGTACACAGAGATTGAAGAACAGTTGGCAGCAACTCTCTAGGCATTCGAGCATATCTGTTTACAAGCCACAAGCATTAGGCAATAGCCGTTTCAGTAGAAGGGAAATTAGTCTGTGAATATTAGATCATACGGTGTAGCCGATATCACAAGAATGAGCATTTTAAATAATCCTGCTAGCAACCCGCTGTGAGTTTCATGTCTTATTAAGTATAATATGCCTGCAAGATTAATGCAACGAAATATCAAACAGGAATAAAAGTAAAGATACAAATTAATGCAAATGTAAAAGGATCAAACTAAGGGCAAGAATGATCTATGAAATGGGAGATTTTTAAACTACGAGACAAGAACTGAAAAACAGAAATAGATTAACTAGAATGAGAGATGAAAAGCAAAAGCACAGAAATTGTTGAAACGAGACGACTAAAATATTTCATATCTTGAGGGATGCACAGCAGATTGTCAGCGAAAGAGGGAGAAACTAGGGAATAACTAGGTCGGTGTAAAATCTACCAAACAGAGATAATTTTGAAAATAGCGGAAATATTAGGCAGCCAGCGGAGTCACCATAAACTTCGTAAAATCACATGAAACAGTATGATTCCTCAGTAATTATTTATCTGATTAGGAACTAAAGCAACAAAACCTTGGATTATAACAAAAGGTGATAAAGTAATACCAGTATATACAAAAAAGATGATGTAAAAGTTCGCAAGGTAATTACAATTATGTTGTGATCCAGAAAAGACATATTTAGACATGGCTGGACCAATGTTAATTGCAGTACCTGTGTGCAATTGCATAAGTATTTGCCCGAGGGAGCTAGATAGTGTAGTAAAAGATCCACATTTAGAAGTTTCTTTGTATTCTGCTACTTGCGATAAAACAACAGCATGCCCCTCTACCATGGCAGCAATAGTTGAAGCAGCTTCAATTCGTATCTATGGATGATGGAAGGAATGACAATCAAATATGAAAACTTGAGGTCAAAACAAAAAAAACTTTTAATAGAAAAAGAAAATACATAAAAGTTATTGAAGATCAAAACAAAGGTATATCAGCATCATCCAACAACTGTACCTTCATCACAGGATCAAAAATAAGAGATGTCATAAGAGTCGCCTGATACTTCCTGGGGAAACAAGCACCATTAGAATTGGAAGTAAAATGCAGAAAATAATGTACCGAGGAAAGATGCACTACGAATTCTACCTTGGTTCAAGTACATCTTTCTCAGGCAATAGTAGTGACCAAAGCGAAGTGAGTAACTTTGGATCAGCATGACAAAGATCCTATGTATACAGAACAAAAACAAATAGACATTAATTAAATCAGGTTAGTCAAAGGATTATTTGAGGATCCTATGTTCAAAGGATTATGAAACATCATTAGTCTATAGAAAATTAAAATAATTACAGGTTGTCATATTAATCTTCGGGCAGATATATGGAAACAAATAGACATTAATTAAATCAGGCAAGTAAACAAAATGCATGCCCAAAGGAAAACAAATTCGGCAAATATATGTAAAAAGAAACAACTGAATACAGCTATAACAGTCTCCGAAAAACTAAGAAAACTGTAGGGTAGCCAATGGATGAAGTCATATATACCTGAATGCAAGAAATTGCTGCTAATCTAGCCTTTGAGCTTCGGAAACGGTCTCCAATTTTAGCATATCCATCACTATCACTATGATCTGAGTCAGATGATGTAAAATCATATCTTGAAGACTCACAATCTGAAGAACTCTGAAGATCCATCGAATTAGTCCGTGTTTCTTCTCGTTTACGCAGGTGAGGTGGTCTATAAGTGCCATGATCATTCCTTCTAGACGGTCCAGATCTCAAATCTTGAGAGCCACCTACTTTTTCCTTCAAGTCAGTGGCTGCAGGCGGTATGGATGACCTACTGGGGAGCCCATACATGAAAAACATTTGCAAAGTTGCCACAAAACCTGCCACCTTCCATTTTTATAGGTGATGTAAACACTATGGGAAAATATCATATTGCTTAACAATTAATGTGACCTAGAAGATTGTATACCTACATGCCCAGAAAGAGAACCTTTAGGTTCTGAAAGAACCAAATGGAGACAATGAAGAAGGGTGGCATAAAATCTGCAAAAGAGATAAAATTTTAGAGTTCTAGCTACTAGTTTTTACAGGCATTATACAGGGAACAGAAGTCTTCTGTGCAACCCCACAGTATGAAGGATAGGTAAAAAGCCAATCCAATTTCACCAAGTGGCACCTAATAAGGACAACTTTTATTTTGACCTCTTACTGCTTGAAATTACTGAACAATCTTACCTAGCAAATCTGCCATGGCTTGTACGACTGGCATGTTACCTATTCAACATGGTATAGGTGGTACACAGAAAAATTCTCTTCTACAGGACATTCAATTATACAAGTACCTTGACATGTCATTGTTCTCTATGAAAAGGTTCTTTGATGCCAAAAAGTCCATAACTTTCCTCAAAACCTAAAAGAGGACAGAGATTTATAGATATTATTTGTAGAAATCACAACTCCAATAAAGAGGGGGAAAAAGTGTACTCACCTCAACTATAGATTGCCATAGATTTGCAGAGAGAGAAGAATCAGTCCAAGATAATATATCTCCTACCATTGAAAGTGCAAGGGTCTGCATTTCCCATAAGCTGTTATATCTCATACTTCTAGTTCCAGTATCCCGAGGAGAAATATCAGCCCCATTTGACTGGTAGGAGTTAAGTAGCTCGCCGTGCAGGCATGAAATGATAGAGATGAGGATTCTAACTAATTGAGAAGACTCTATTGATAAATTCGTTCTTCCATAAGCCTTGACTATAAGTCTGAAAAGAATTAACAATAAGAATTAAAAATTTCAGTGATGATAATACATGCTAAATGAGACACAGCACTAGGTGAAGCATCTCCATAATCAGCTTCTTAATTCAAAGAGAGAACTCAGGTTATGACAAATTTCTATTCAAGAGATAGAATAGGTCAAAAACACAGTAACAAAATAGATGTATAACATCACAAGGCTTTTTAAGTCTGATACTTTGCCTCATGGGGTGAAAACAGGTATATTTTGCTAAGAAATGCTATCCATATGCCAAAAGAACAATGAAAATTCAACCTAGGGTATACAGTAGCAGCATAAGAAAGAAGAATGAAAATGTAATAAATACAACAGTTAACCTGAGAATCGCCAAGCATTCGGTAAGGGCATTCACTGAAGCAGTTCTAGAAGAGAAGCTCTTCCTATAAGCACTTCCATGTACACAGTCCAGAACCTCTTCAAGAAAGTTCAGTAACATGATCCATGAAGAGTTAACCTCTAGGTGTACCCTGCAGCTAATATCATGAATCTGTACCACAGTATAGCAACAGTTCAAGCAGAAAATAAGCACATAAGGCAAAAAAAAAAGGAAAAAAAATACTGGGGAAAAATATTGGTGCTAAGCAATTAAGGATAATTGCTTCTCTATAACACTGATACCGTGATACCAGCTAGGACACTTCCCAAGCCATTATCGAGGATAGTGTTCTGCAACTCGCAATAAAACCAGGGGGGTTTATTGTGTTTTAGACTTATCACTAATATCATTTTTTACTTTAAGTATTGCACTCAGCAAGATGAACCTCACCCACACCCTAAA
This sequence comes from Ananas comosus, assembly GCF_001540865.1. Lineage (NCBI taxonomy): Eukaryota > Viridiplantae > Streptophyta > Magnoliopsida > Poales > Bromeliaceae > Ananas > Ananas comosus. Next base: position 1,292,501 of record NC_033644.1, on the reverse strand, counting down.
CGTTTTAGTTAGTGCATGAGAAATGTGAAGACAAAGAACTCCAATAAAATAGTTGCAACTTAGAAGTCTTGTTCTTAAGACTGATAAGATAATGCTCACTTGCATTACAAGCCATTCACACATCATATAAAAGAGACATAAGTTTTTGCAGCTCAAGGACAAGCATCATATACTGGAAGTAATTAGACAGTGTGGACCAGAAACAAGGAATCACAGCTAGTATCTTGAGCACACTTGTTAGGCAATTACGCGTAAAAGACGAATAGTTGAACTTTCATGTTCTACCGAATATTGAACTGATCAACCTATCTGAACTGGCTAGTGAATTGGCCTCGCTAGTTCCAAGATAAAAAGATTTCAGCATCAGTACAGGAAGGGCAATTAATTTGCAAAATCAAGTTTGAGAAATCACTTATATACTTTATTTAGGATGCATCTAAATAGATGTAAGTAAAACAATGGTGACAAAGGCCAAGTTCATTATATGTACTTCAGTGGTAATCTAGTTAGTTGTCCTTAGGACTGAAACTCTTAAATTCGAAACTTCTTTTAACCTAGGAGTAAACTGCACCACGGGTTCTCGACCTTTTAGCATAGTTTTAATTCGGTCACGAACCTTTCAATTGTTAAAGTGGATCTCTAACATTTGTGTTTGTGTTCCAATTTTACCTTTTTCACTTAAATTCCTCCATCTTCTCCCATTCATCATTACCTTATACACTCAAGAGTATAACAACATAAACAAAGAAACCAGTTCCATTAAACATCAAAGATCGCTAACTCTCTGCGGTCCAATGCTTACAACATCACAATCAACTAATCCGTAATAACTACAACACGAATCCAAGTCACACACATCCACTGAGAAATAGAGAGGGAAGATTTACCAAATGCAAGATGCTAATCAAGGCGCCATCCGCATCCGGGCACTTGGACACCGCCAACGCCAACTCCGCAAGAAGCATCACATCGGAAGTAACCTGAACCCCACCCAAACCAACGCTTCCCCTCTCAGAAACAACGAATCAAACACGAAGTGTGGGAGATAGGAGGTGGGAGAAGATATTAGGGTTAGGGTTAGGGTTAGGGTTACTGCACCTCGTGAGGGGGGAGATCGGCGGCGGCGGCGGCGGCGGCTGCGAGGGCGCCGGAGGGGTGGGAGAGGACGAGGTCGCGGAGGAGGGAGAGGAGGGCGTGGGGAGGAGGTGGAGCTAGGGTTTCGTCTCTGAGAGTGAGGAACGCCGTGCGCCATGACCGGGCGCCGGGCGAGGACGACGCCATTGTCGAGGAGCGGAGACGATGACAGTGGTGGCGATGAATTTAAGTAGCGGGATTTTTTGCATTTACCCCCTTTACATATTTTATTTCATAACTTGATCCCAAATAATTTGAATTACAAAAAAGGCCTTTTCTTGCATTTAGGCTCTCCAGAAAAAAACACAAATAGCCCCACAAAATTTATATTTGTAAAATTGGTCCTATCCCTGCCACGCTAACGCCACGTAAACATGGATGGTCGGTATTCGTTAAGTTGAATACGGTGAATGATTCGTCATATTTTTTTTATTTTTCTACCACAGCATTAAGTAATATTTAGGGTTTAAAATTTATGAAGGATTCGGTGAACCATTCATCGTATCCAAATACGATAAATGATTTATCATATTCAACTTAACCTAGACTACCACGCCCATGCGGCGCTCGCGTGGCGCTTGCATAGCTGGAATAGTACCAATCTTACAAATATAAATTTTGTAGAGTTATTTATAAAAAAAAAATTTAAGAGAGCTAAATGCAAAAATAAACCCTTACAAAAATGATCCTACACACTACACATGAACACCACATTGGATAGTTGGATTGTTAAACACGTTAGTTAATACGATAATTAGTTTACAATATTCAAATAGTATTAAGTACATACAGTAAATAATTTTATTATTTTAATACTATAAAGTGAACACGATAAATTATTTACTGTATTTATGTAAAATGTTTAGTTATTCCTATACTATCCAGCACGGGGCATCATGTGGATAACATAAGATTATTTTTATATTTAAAAATTTTATAAAGTAAATTATGCAATAAAATTTTAATGCAAAAAAAAAAACTAATAAGAAAGAAAAAAAATGTACAAAGCCCCTTAACCTTTATGTACTTACAAATAAATGCATAAACTTTTTATTTTGCTAATTAGATCTTCTAAAATTTATCAAATTATTCAACTCATCGTTTTTTTCATTTTTTTTCATCCGTTTTGATACTATGCACATAATTTTGTAAGACTCTAAAATATAACAAAATTATTTTTCTCCATTAATTAATTATGAGGATTTTTATTGCTTTTTTTATATTATATTATAATAGATAATTACTTTTTTATTTTAAAATTTTATAAAATTATATGCAAGACATACAACTAAAAGGACTATATTTGGTTACTTCAATTAAAGAGAGAGGACTATTAAACTATTTCATAACATTTAGAGGATCTAATTACAAATATTAAAAATTTAGGCCTTTTTAATAAAATAGCCGAAGTACAGGGGGTCTCTGTACATTTTTCCCTTACAGAAGGAAAACCTTTTGGGCTTTGGGTGTTGGATCGCAAATTCCCGAACCCGACCCGACCCAAAAACCACGAAGTCAAACCAAACCTAAATCAAACTACGAAGTTAACCATTTTGGGCTTCGGCCCAAACAATTTAATTTAAATTTAAAATTTTCAAATCAAAAATTTTTAATTTAAAAAGATCGAAATGTACATTCTAATTTTTATATGAATACTAGTGAATTACCCGCGCGATGCTGCGGATATAAAATTATTTTTATAATAAATTATATATTTTTTAATATTTTTATATAGTTTTATAAGTCTAATTATTAATTAAATAAAAAATTATATAAAAATAATTATGCGCAAAGTAAATTTATACAATAATTTATTTTATAAAATTTATATGAAAAGAATTTGAGATAAATCTATCAAAATAATTTAAGAAAACCAATAAATAAAAAAAAATGTTAAAAAAATTATTTAATAAAATTAATTATATATATATCACATATGCACTATTTCTAAAATTTTAGTCCTGAAATTTAAATTCTATATTTTTTATACAGCGATATTTTATGTAATTTAAATTGCATTTATTAGTTAGATTTTATTTACGCGATTTATTACGCGTATTATTAGAATTTAGAGATTTAAAACTTTAAATTTTGAAAAGTTAAATTTGGAAATAAATATTATAATTTAAAATATAAAATATTAAATTTTAAATTTAAAACTTTAAAATTTAAAAATATCAAAATTTTAAATTTTGTATTATATATATATGTGTATGTGTGTGTGTTGTGTGTTAGAAGGAGAGAGAAGAGAGGTTGGGGGACACGTGTCACTCTAAGGTCCCCCCAAACCCTCCTTTAATGTATTATTATTATTATTATTATATTATTAATATATATATATTATATTTATACTAGTGAAATACCGCGTGATGCTGTGGATTTAAATTTTTTTTAATAAATTTTAGTTTTTATATTTTTAAATAATTTTATAAGTCTAATTATTAATTAAATAAAAGTTATATAAAAATAATTTAATAGTTAATTTTATTTAAATAAAATTTATTAAAACGACAACTTATTTTATAAAGATTTATGCGAAAAAAGATTTGTGACAATATATCAAAATAATTTTAAAAAATAAATAGAAGGGAAATAAAATAATGGAAGAATTTGTTTAATAAAATTAATTTTATATTATACACACACGCACCTATATTTTTCTAAAATCTTACTCAATTTAAATATGTATTTTTTTATACATCGATCAAATTAGATTTTATTATGCGATTTTATTAGGTGTATTATTAATAATATATAATTAATTATATTATATACAATGAATTTATTAATAAAATTAATTAATTAATTAATTTCATAGAGTTTAGAGATTTAAAATTTTAAATTTTAAGTTAAAATTTTGAAAATAAATATTATAATTAAATTTAAATTTAAAATTTAAATTTGAAAGTATCAAAATTTTAAATTTGATATCAATATATATATATATTATAATATATATATATATATATATATTATATATATATATATAATATATATATAGGCCATGACTTATTATACTATTATGAGTATTGGAGCCTCGTACTCATAATGTTTTTTCAATGATAGAGCTTCCGAATCGACGATCCACTCCGTTAAATATGATCTTAGAGTATTGAAAACTTCTAGAAAATAAATTTCGTAATTTCGAAATCATAATAAAGGTCCAATCAAGCTGGGCAACAAAATGAGATGGTCAAAATCGAACAGGCCATCTGATACGCGCAAAGCCTCAAAACAACTTATGAGTACGAGGGCGATCGTAACCATAATAGTATAGCTGCCGGCCCTATATATATATATATATATATATATATATATATATATATATATATATATATATATATATATATATATATATATATATAGTTATTTATAAATATACAATAAAATTTAATACAATGATATCACTTAATATTCCAAGTAAATTCCAAGAAGTGAACTTGATAAATCAAATTTTTTTTAAAAAAAAAAAAAAACTAAAAACCCATTCAAAAATGTCTTAAAAAATTTAAGTGCACCAAATCAGTCGTGATTGTCGAGCTTTCTCGTACACTTTCAACTGCAGCAGCTTGATTCAAATGCACCAAACTAGCAGATTAACGGTTGAACCAGCGGACAGAACTTGTTCCAATGAACCACCTTCCTACTTACAGGAGAAAAAAATACGGTCATATTTTGCAGCTGACCCTCCTTATCCACTTCAAACTGCAATAGTTGGATTCAACTGCACCAAACCAAATATTATTTTTCAATTTGTATGTAATAAAACAATTTTAAATTACAGTATAATTACAACTACGTACAACCAAACGGTCTTTTAGGAAATGTTTGTTTTCATGTAGTTATAACTACACTGTAATTGTAATTGTATGGAGCTCCAAATTCAGCATTTATTTTGATGCATTTGAATTCAGCTGTTGCTGTTGCAACTGCGCGAAGAGGCTCAATTGTAACAGTTGGGACTGTGCCCAAATTAGTCGCAATTCTACCTGAAGTACTTTGAGAGAGTAATTTTAGACAAAGGTACACTTAACTCCTTAATAATCTTTATTCTCACCACCTCATATATAAAATAAAAAAAATTCATAATGATACTTCTTAACTGCATACAATCAAATAAAGTATTTATAACTGTAGCATTTTTTACTGCATTCAATCAAATAAAATATATATGTAATTATAATTACTATATTTCTAAGTAACTACATTGCATTTACAATTACGTCGAACTAAACAACCGCCCAGATCAACAAAATATTGTTTTGAAAGGTAATGTGGCATCAGAGCTAATTCTAAACTCCTTCTGAAATCGTGGGTTCAATTAATTCCTATTATGTATCACGGACACCTACAAGCTTCGTGTGTCCGTATCGGACCCGTGTTCGACGCGGATACGCCATGGACGCACGTTTGATACTAGCCCATAACGAGCCTTATTGAAAAAATATTTTTTTTTTTTACTTTCTTTTCTGCTTATATAATATAAGATGATAAATATTTTAATTTTTAATGAATGCATATAATTTTTTGAATAATATAAATAAATCATGTGTGACGGAGATTTTTTAAAAAATATCAATAAAAATTTTATTAACCTTTCATTTATATGAGAAATATAACAAAAGTTTAGCTTAATTCTTTATCTACAATAAGAATATACTTCTATATATTCCGTATTCATTTTCTTTTTTTTTCGAAAATGCCGAGCCGTGTCGTGTGTCATGTCTGTGCCTGTGGCGCTTAGAACTCCTACCTTTAACATTTAATTTGAGTTTAAATTTTCGCAATCGTATAATGGATTAAATTAATTTTTTTTTAAACTCATCTATTAATTTCACGTATCTTTTTTTATATTCATTACGCATCACTCAATCAATTTCTTACTATGATTATATATACATCGATCTTGTTTTGGGGCGTCGCTTTTATATATCCAACACAAACACTCCACACCCAATCACAAGGAGACATGCAACGAAGCATATCCCCTCCACATATTCTCACGTCCCCCTCGTTCTCATAACCCTATTAATTTTTAACTTACTTGCATGGCGTTTACATCTTTGTTAATAAACAAACATACATATATTAGCAAATATATATTTCATATTTCTTTTTTGAAAGTTAGTATGGTAATTCCTTCCATTAAATTTGATAAATATGATAGAAATTTTTTTTAAAAAATTACTGATCACCGCTGCGTAGGCAGTTGATAGGTATCTTTTCCTTCGGACACAAACTTAAAATCAAATCTCGATTCCAGCGGGATAGAATTTGAGCAATAGATTAAATCTGTGTCGCTTTTAGCTGTCCAGAAGCATATTTCAGCTTTTTAGACATTATGATTATTAAATGTCTAAAACAATTTTAGAGTCATCAATTTGATTTTGCATTTTCAGGAAAATATTTATGTCCCATTCTACCTAACAACATAAAATGAAAAATGTATAATATTGTACTTTAAAATTTCATTTTCCATGATATAGAACCTAAGTAAAATCCTTGTTCACATCCTAGTTGTTCACATGCAATGTAGCAGGCCTCTTGTACTAGCCAATAGAATCTCCTCAACCTCAATATGTTGTGACCATTATTCAAGTAGCTATTTGTACATATAAATCCATGCACCACCTTATATTAGAGCTATTTCAAACCCCATAGTGATTGTTATGGCTTCTATTCACTATGATCCACCCTCTGTTGCATCCCAAGTTCATGATGAGGATGAGAAGAAGAGCGAATTGCCGACGCTGACGGCGTCGGCAAACAGTGAGCCCGTTCCATTCGCCAGGCTTCTGGCTTACGCTGACGCTGTCGACTGGCTTCTGATGGTGCTCGGGATGCTCGGGTCTGCGGTGCACGGGGCAGCGCAGCCCGTCGGTTACCTCTTGCTCGGTAAGGCTCTCGACGCGTTCGGGAACAACATTTCCGACCAGCGCGAGATGGTTAGGGCACTCGAGAAGGTGATGATCAGATCAAACCATGCAATCTTAGAAGAGATTTGAGTTGGTGAAACCAAATTGATGAGTTTTTTTTCTTGTTTTTGGTGGGGTGCTGCAGGTGGTGCCCTTTGTGTGGTACATGGCAATTGCCACACTCCCTGCTGGGATGCTTGGTGAGTGAAGTAAATGATCCTTTAAGCATTTATAGTCAGTAGTTTCATTTTTTTCTACAATCTTAAGCTCTCTATTTTTGTTCTTCTCTATCATTATCTGTTTTATCATTAAGATTGAGATTACGAACTAAGGATGTAACGCTCCCAATAGTCTCATATCGGATTAAGAAGAGATTTTGAATTGAAATATAAAAGGTCATATACTTTAGTAATAATAACTGGACTTAAAATGGTTTGGACCCTATTAACAGGTCAGATCGTTATAATTAGAATCAGAACCGAATACAAACTGGAGCCCGAACCACGAGTTTGGAAGCCACCTCTAGAATCTCGGAGCCAACGAGGATGTCGAAATCTAAATGAAGAAAGTTTATAACACTCCTATAGTTTCATATAAGATGGAAAAGGATTCTTATCGGAAATATAAGAGGCCACGGACTCTGGACTTAAATATTTTGAGCCAGTGTTTGAACCCAAGAAGTTATTATTGTTAGTGAGTCATATCGCTATTCAAGATATCTATGTAGTATATACTAAGTAATCCAATCATATGGAGCCTTGGTGAAAAAGAAACAAACAACTCACTTTATGTGTCTCCACTTTCCAAAGGTTTATGAAAAAGAAACAAACAACTCACTCTGTCTCCCTACTTTCCAAAGGACTAGGATCTTGCTTTATTCCTCAGTGACAAGAAAATTATTGCACAAAAACAATACCATAACATCCAATTTCCAACAATATTGACATCAAATAAATTGTCACTACTGCTGCCGAAAAGATCGATTTAGTAGAAAACACAACCGATCATGTGCATAATAGATATCAGGTGAACTTAAAACTGCATTTAATACCACGTCACCCAAAAGATTGATTGAATAAGAACTGATCCTAAACAACCACCACTAAAACCCATCTCGAAATACACCTAGTTATCTTCGCTCAAATTCATTGCAAATGAACTGCAGAGATCTCATGCTGGATGTACGCCAGCGAAAGGCAGTTGGCACGGCTGCGAATCGCGTTCCTGAAAGCAGTTCTCAGTCAAGACATCGGAGCATTCGACACCGACTTAACGACGGCGCAGATCATCACCGGAATGACAAACCATATGAGTGTCATACAAGACGCGATTGGTGAGAAGGTATGAGCTCAAAATTCCTTTTACGCAAGCATTCATCACAGTCATAAGATTACAGGAAGTGCGAATCAGCTGAATTGATCAGAACTAGGGCAAGCTAAATCCCTTAACAGTCACATACATGTCCCTGCCAAACTCAATATTACACATCCCTCTAAAGTTGATGCTAGCAACATTAACATATTTATACCCATTCAAATTTATATCCTTTCGAATTTGAAAGGGTAAAACAGTCAGTAAAGAACTATATGATCTTTTTTTGCATGGATAGAGAAAATTTTGAGTAATTGAAGCGTCGGCATTTAGTAGTTGATCATCACTTTCATCAATCCAGTGTAAGATTCACTGACAAAGAGCCCTTCTGCAGCTGGGTCATTCTATTGCGAGCTTCGCCACTTTCTTCGTCGGCATCATCATTGCCTTTGCATGCTGCTGGGAAGTGGCCCTCCTCGCGCTGATCGTCGTCCCCATGATTCTCGTAATCGGAGCAACGTATACGAAGGAGATGAACAAACTTTCATTGTTGAGAACCGCGTACACTGCTGAAGCAACATCTGTGGTGGAGCAGGTACCAAATTTCGATGATTCAAATCCATAGAACTCGCAAAATGCACGACACTTATTTTGAAGAAACATTAAGATATGTATATATATATTAGAGAGAGAGAGAGCAAAATTATCTATTTACATAAATACGTCCCTTGAAATCAGAATTTTGTATATGCCATTCCGAAACAGAATTCTTCTGTACAATGCCCCTCTCCAAAAACTTGTTTTAGTAGAAGTACCTAATTCAAGCTAATGACAATTTGTACGAAACTGCACTTTAAAGAAATCTGTGCAAAATATATATTAAAAGTCTATATTTTGAATATAAGAAATATCTCAAAATTTTCAGAAAGAAAAACATTATGTAATTTATTTGTCCTGATCTATAAAACAAGAATTTAAGTGCCCATTAGCACGACGGGCCGTGCCCAATTTGCCATACCGTGCTGACAAGATATCATCACGATACGACTGCTATGTCTATGGCGCGGCTCAAAACTCTCATTTCTTTGAAATTAGCAAGTAGTTTTCTGAATAAAGTACAAAAGATTTAATAAAGATGTATATAATAAGCAATTAAAATATATTGGTGCAAAAAAAAAAAAATTTCATGCCACAGTGTCGGCACACAGATATATTTGTGACCGGTACAAATCAACATGGCATGGTACATACCGTGCTGTAACGTATCAAGTTCTTGGCACGATCCTGTTCCACGACACCTAAATCCTTGCTAAAAAATATGTTAAATAAAATTTCCAATTTACAAAATGAAAAGGAATTGTTCTAAACCAACCAAGCAAACTTGGCTTCTCTTTAAGTAACAATAATAACAAGGTATACTCTCTCTACATTTGCAGACCCTTTCCAATATAACAACAGTCTTTTCCTTTGTTGGAGAGAGCTCAGCTATTAAGGCCTTCACTCAGTGCATGGAGAAGCAATACATAATGAGTAAGAAAGAGGCACTAATAAAAGGACTGGGTTTGGGCACATTTCAAGCAGTAACATTTTGTTCGTGGGCATTGATCGTTTGGATAGGGGCGGTCGCAGTAACTTCAAGAAAAGCCAGTGGAGGAGATACAATAGCTGCTGTGATGAGCATCCTCTTCGGAGCAATGTAATAGTCCCAAAAAAGAAAGTTCTTGAATTTTGAATTCTTGATCTAATCACTCTTTTGCAACTAAAAAAAAAGTAAAATTTCAAAAATGGGACACTATTTTCATTTTTCTAACATATAGTCCACTTATAAACTTTTAGGACCAAACTGCCCCTCAATTACAGGGCCACAATGCATGTTTTGAATGATCAATACAGTTTCGAAGTTTGGTTTCGTACTTTTGAAATGTGCATTAATCATTCAAATTTAGCGATCTCGTCTTGGAGGGGTAGTTAGTAGGCTTAAGTTGCAAAATGAGAAAAATATCAGAGTTTTGCAAAAAAGCAATTTTTTTTTGAGTTTTTAAAGAAGGCAATACAACTTCAACTAGCTCATGAAAACTAAAGGATTTAATCTTTCTACATGAATTGCAGATCAATCACTTATGCTGCGCCAGATTTTCAGATCTTTAATCAGGCAAAAGCAGCAGGGAATGAAGTTTTCAAAGTGATTGGAAGGAAGCCAAGTATAAGTTACGAAGCAAAGGGGGAAACACTCAGAAAGATCAATGGAGAGATAGACATACAAGAAGTGCATTTCGCTTATCCGTCTCGCCAGGATAACCCTATTCTTCAAGGTTTCTCGTTGCTCATACCAGCAGGTAAAATTGTTGCTCTAGTGGGTACCAGCGGATGCGGAAAGAGCACCGTGATTTCTTTGGTTCAAAGGTTCTATGATCCGACCTCAGGTTCTCTCTCTCTCTCTCTCTCTCTCTCTCTCTCTCTCTCTCTCTCCCTGCACCTCTGACATCAGCTTAAATAAATGCTAATTGCTAAAGCATTCAGACCAAACATTAGACTTAACATCCAGAATTTGAATTTCCACATCACAAAATCTTGTGATTTTGTGGCATCATCTAAGTAAAAGATGATGATTTTTAACTGGTGATATAATATATTTTTTTGCTCTAATAGAAAGCAATGACTAAATACAATATAATATCAAACTTAGGAGGGATTTAATTCGCATGAAAAATTAACAGATGACTACAAATCCAATATGGCAAAGTAAACTACATTTTCACTTCCAAAGCACACACTCTAAATTACCAGTAATGTGCCTATCATCGCAGGCGACATATTCATTGACGGTCACGACATCAAGGGTTTGGATCTGAAATTCCTACGGAGAAACATAGCTGTGGTTTCACAGGAGCCATCACTATTTTCAGGGACAATTGAGGACAACTTAAAGATCGGAAAAATGGATGCAACCGATGAGGAGATAGTTAAGGCAGCATCAACAGCCAATGCACATTCATTCATATCGCAACTTCCAGATAAATACTCAACGAAGGTAAGAATGCATGTCGGTTCTATAATTGTGGGTAATAAAACTGATGTTTGAACTTTGATACTAAACTTCAACCTTATTACTCATCTGATGCTTGATATAATTGGTATAGGTTGGTGAGAGAGGAGTACAGTTGTCGGGTGGGCAAAAGCAACGAATAGCCATTGCAAGGGCAATGCTAAAAGATCCCCCGATCCTTCTTCTCGACGAGGCAACGAGTGCACTGGACTCCGAGTCCGAAAAGCTAGTTCAAGAAGCTCTTGAGAGAGCTATGAAGGGCAGAACTGTCATTTTGATAGCCCACAGAATGTCGACGGTGGTTAATTCAGACATCATAGTTGTGGTGGAGAATGGGAGAGTGGCGCAGACTGGGACCCACAAGGAATTGCTAGAGAACAGCAAATTCTACAGCAGTGTATTTAATATGCAGAATCTGGAGATGGAAGTGGAAGAAACAGCATCAAGGTAGGAGCACATAACAGTAAACATAACAAGCTTTAGGCGTATGAATGAAAAAAATGATTAACTTCGACTAGAATTGTTGCAATGGCTTTTTAATGCTAAAACATTATGGAAAGGAGATCCTCAACGCAACTATAGCTGCACAAGCCACCCTTGACAATCTAGATAGGGAAGTTGGAGCATGAGTCCTCAACCTTTTAGAGTTGTTGTGATTTAGGGGGTGTTTGGTTCCTCAGAAAAGGCTGAAAAGCATGAAAAACTGTTTTCAAGGAAAAAAAGTTTTCACTTGGAAACACCCTTTTCCACAGTTTTTGTTTTCCAGATAAAAAATTTGGAAAACGAAAACCATGGTTTTTTCCAAGAAATATAGAAAAAAAAGTTTCCCAGGAAAACTACTTTTTCTAGGAACCAAATGGACGGAAAATACTTTTCTAGCTAGAAATTTGTTTTCTGGGATATTTCCAGCAAAATAAAACACCCCTTAAACACCAACCTTTAAATTATTTCAATTAGGTCCCTAACTTTTTGTCTTTTGCATCAATTCTAACCTTTCTGTTAAGTTCCTTAATCAAATTGAACCAAAATATGTGATGAACTAACAAGAAATGCAAAATTGCAACAAAATGAATGGTTTAAACTTAAGACACAAGTATAACAATAGAAAGATTGAGAACCAAACTGCAACCTGAAAAGGTTTTGAATCAATGCTGCAAGCCTGCAATTTACGGAGTCTAAACTCGAGAAAAGTCCTTGCATTTTCTTCTTTTTTTTTTCATTGGTTAATGATAATAAAACAAAACAAAAATGATTTCTTGAACTTTTTTTCATTTTTTTCCTGGTTAAAACAGATCTCTGGATCATATTCATATAGAAGAAGCTAGAGGGATCATTCAAAGTTCTCCTAGACAAGCATCTGAGCTCTGGGAACAACGAAAGAAAAAAAAGGAAACAAGCAACTCTCAAACGGAAGAAGCACGAAAGATCAAAAGGAAAACAGTCCCTTTCTTTAGAATCTGGTTTCGGTTACATAAGCTAGAGCTTGCAAGAACCATAATTGGATCTTTTGCAGCAGCTATCTCTGGCATTTCGAAGCCTTTATTCGGGTTTTACATCATGACAATTGGAGTGGCATATTACAAGCAAGACGCAAGGAAGAGAGTGGAGAAGTATTCCATAATATTCTTCATAGTTGGATTTCTAACACTAGTTAGTCACATTATACAGCACTATCTTTACGGTCTAGTTGGAGAAAAAGCCATGAAGAACCTAAGGGAGGCTCTCTTTTCAGGTATGACATCTAACCTTTAACAAATAGTCAAATACCAATTCCTTTATGTAGATAACATTTGTCGACAACAATTGGAAAAAGCAAAAATGCTACCGGGTTTGCTCTACCTATTGCAGTGATTCTTCGAAATGAAGTGGGTTGGTTTGAAAAATCCGAGAATAGTGTGGGCTGTCTTACCTCACATATCGTCAGTGAAACATCCATGATCAAGACCATTATATCCGACAAAATGTCTGTGATCGTCCAATGCGTCTCATCTATTCTAATAGCAACTGTCGTAAGTATGGTCGTTAACTGGAGGATGGGTCTAGTAGCATGGGCAGTTATGCCGTGCCACTTCATCGGTGGTCTTATACAAGCTAAATCAGCCAAAGGCTTCTCAGGTGACACTGCTATCGCCCACCAAGAACTCGTGTCACTCGCATCAGAAGCTGCAAGCAACATCAGAACAGTCGCATCCTTCGTCCATGAAGATCATATACTCAAGAAAGCTAAGCACTCATTAAAAGAACCAATGAGGATTACTAGGATAGAGAGCATCAAGTACGGAATAATTCAAGGGATATCACTTTGCTTGTGGAACATCGCACATGCTGTAGCTTTGTGGTATACTACAGTGTTGGTCGATAAACAACAAGCAACCTTTGAAGATGGAATTCGATCATATCAGATATTTTCACTGACAGTCCCCTCAATCACAGAGTTGTGGACTTTAATTCCTACAGTAATCTCCGCCATCAGCATACTGACCCCAGCATTCCAAATACTAGATCGGGAAACAAAAATCGTGCCAGATGTACCCAAAACTGTGAACCTAGAGAAGATTTTAGGAAAAATCAAATTCAAAGCGGTTACTTTCAGCTATCCGTCAAGGCCGACAGTGGTTATACTAGACAGTTTCACTCTAGCTATCGAAGAAGGAAAAAAGGTGGCCCTTGTTGGCCCCAGTGGAGCAGGGAAGTCTTCCATTCTGGCTCTTCTGTTAAGATTTTATGATCCTTGTAAGGGAATCATTTTGATTGACAGGAAAGACATAAAGAAATACAATCTTAGATGGTTAAGGAAGCAGATAGGAATCGTCCAGCAAGAACCGATCCTTTTTAGTTCCTCGATGAGGGACAATATCATTTACGGGAATGAGACTGCTTCGGAAGCAGAAATAGTCGAAGCCTCGAGAGAGGCGAACATTCATGAATTTATAAGTAGTTTGCCGAATGGTTATGACACAGTGGTGGGCGAGAAGGGATGCCAACTCTCTGGAGGACAAAAGCAAAGAATAGCCATCGCCAGGACGCTATTGAAGAGGCCTTCTATATTGCTGCTAGACGAAGCGACTAGTGCATTGGATGGAGAATCTGAAAGAGTGGTCATGAATTCTTTCTTCTTTAAACAACAAACAAGAGAAGGTGCGCCAGTGAGCAAAATGACCCAAATAACAGTTGCCCATAGACTTTCCACAATTATCAATTCGGACATGATCGTGGTGATGGATAAAGGGAAGGTGGTTGAGATGGGTAACCATGCGACCTTGGTCGCAGCAAGTGGACTTTATTCTAAATTATTCCATATGCAAAGCACGGTGAGAGATTAATTCGTTAACTTCCCAAGTTCTATTCAGAATAGAAGCTTGTAGGGAAGAATATTTAGATGATAATGAATATCACATGTTGCAAGAGCAACATTGCAACAGCAGGACTTGTTTGTATACATGATACGCAACATGAAATCATAATGAAGATATGGAAAATCCGTACTGATAGCTTATTTTGTTGAAAATTGAGCGGAAGTCTTAAAATTTTCGTCCTTTTGGAGAACAATTCTTCAACTGCAATTTTTCTTTCTGAAAATGGTTTTTTCATTTTCTTCTGTAAAAATATAGTTGCAAGGGGAAGAGGAAAAAAAAAAAAAAAACCCTCGACAAAAGAGCTAACATGATTGATGGAATCTTTTGTCAAGATCTTAGAAAACATATGAATGTAAGATACGAATGTTTATACACATAGCTGATAGATTAATAATTCTCAATAAGCTGCTAGCTTTAGGAAAAAAAACTCTATCATCATACCTGAATTTATCATCCACACCATTCATTAAGATCTACACGTCAATACATAATGCGATCAATAAAAGGCTTCTCATAATGAAACAGAAAGTTTATCTCAAACTCGAGTTACTTTAGTATCAGATTGCTCTACCTGCCAATTAGTATTATGTTTTCACTCATAAGTCCTCAATCATATAGATCTCCCGCTAATCAAAGATTTGGCACCAATTTCCAAAGAGCTTGTGCCCAATTAACAAGCGGTTATAGCAAAAAAAAATTAACTAATTCCATTGGTTCCTTCTTCCATCATTGCCTAACAACCTCTCTCCATTTTGTTGGGGAAAAAGCTTCCATGATGACGACAATGACAAAGGCTTTTCTGGACTAATGACGTCAAACATTTCTTGATTACTTTGAATTTCATATTCAAAGCATCGTGAATGATGCAGATCATAATGTACATACCAAGCCATATTAGAGTATAGCTTAAACATTATACAAAGTAGCCATATTAGAGTATAGCTTAAACATTATACAAAGTAACATACAAAAATCACCTACAAAATCTGTCTGTGCGCAATTTCGGCAGCTAAATTTGCCTGCGTGACCTTATAAAATCAAAAACTTCTACTCCAGCACCCATAGCAACTATATATAATGCAAAAAAACATATGACTAAAGAAATAAATAATTAATACTCTAAATTATGAAAGTGTTACCTCAAGGAAGTTTGGAGAGTTCATAAAGTCTCCGGCTATTCCTAGAACCTCACTAATATGCTGTCAATAGTCTTAAGCTGCTCCATTTCTTCTGCATGCGCGATCCCAGGATCCACATAACATAACTGCAACCATATAAAGTATGTCATATACACTGCAAGAAAAGGTGACTGATAGTGAAGATTATGAGATGCATTTGACCTGATATTGGGGCTTTTTCAGCGTGTGCACTCCTCGTTTAATCATTTTCTGCCACCCATTTTTGTCCTGAAGAGACCTTTCCAAAACTTTTGTTTTCTGCGCGAATCGAGTGGTTCAGTGAAAGCACTTACATACTTTTCTTTCAACTCCAATTATATTATAGTGATAAATGCTTTTGCATTTTCATTTTTCTAAAAGGCATTTTATTATGTATGAACGATAGTCCATTAGGAATTAAGTGGTATCTTTTTGATGAACAAAATCAGGTAAAAGTGAATAAGGTGAATACTATATAGTTTAGTAACTTTAGTTTCAAATTTCTTGTGTATACATTCACATTATACATTTCCAGAAGGTTCGGCTAAGAGTGTTTAACTGAAGCACACAATCCGGTCTTCAGAAAACCAAACAGAAACAAGATGGCATGAAAGACAAAGTGGCGAGGTTTATCTATTTGTATTTTCAATATAGGAGATAGCTATGTAGATATTTTCGTGCATTTACTACTTTCTAGCTCTACCTGCAGAGCTCTTGTTCTTCATGCCGCAGGTGAAAAACTGAAACCAAACAAAATTCAAATGCTTCTTCACTTGATTTTTTTTTTTTTTTTTTTTTTTTGAGAGAGAGATAGGTAGTACATTAAACTGGAAATGAACAGACAATTGAAAAATCAAACCAAAATGAATCACAACCCAATCCTTTGATTCATTTTTCCTAAATTTTTGTCTTTTTCTTTTTTCCTGAACCCTTTGGTCCACCGTGCTGTGCCTTGGCACAACAGTCATTTCACTTAATCTTTGCATCGAATATGTAGCTAGCATAAACTAGACTCGCACAAATCATACAACTTCTTAAAATGGAAATCTTAGAAAAGAAAAATGGAATTCGCAGCTTGATTACCGCTACAATCTTCATATAAAGATAAAAATGGAATTGTCCAGCATAGAAATGTGAACTAAATACCGAGAAATGCATGTAAGGGAAGAGAAAGGGAAAACAGTTAACTTACATGGGCAGGGTCTAAAACCAGAAGGCAGTATCGATCTGGGGATCCACGAACTCCCTTCTGCATCTGAATCCCTACAATGGTTCTCGAATGACCATCATGTTGGAAGTATAAAGGCCTGCACATTTAAAACCCTTATGAAGTTTTAGGTCGAACAGATTGTCATCGGCATATCTGTAGGATTAACTACAGATTTCGCCCACGGAATTTGACTTGATTACTTGTGTCTCGGAGTTTTAATTTTAACTGTTGAATCTCCGAAGTCCGTTCAACATAGCAATAGTAAGTATTACTGTTAATCCACCATTACTGTTAGAATTTGCTCTTAACATGAAATTCCAGATATGTCATATCAATGAGCTCGAACGGTTATGCTAAAAAGGCATCTTTTTCAGACAATAGATTAACAATGAAATTGCAATCAGATTACAAGGATTGAAGTATAATTAACCATTCAGCAAACAAAAATAAGAGCAAATCAGCGTGAACTCACGTTTTTTCGCTGATAATAACACGTCGAGAACTTCCCACCTTGATAGATGTCTTGCTCATAAAATAGTTCCAGACCCAATCAACAAGAATCTGATGACCAATTCCACTAGTATCACTACGAGATAAATCATGGTCACAAAACTCATTGCTACGCACCACAAACTTATCCATCGGCCCGAATAGCTGTTTTGCTACCCCTTTACCTCTACTATTTCCTATATTTTGCCTCTCTGAAGGTGTTATACTATCAAAATCTACAACCCTTGCTCGGAGCCCGAAAGAACGGAATAGCGTAGAGCACTCGGTAGTCCCAATCCATTTCCTGTGGCCGTATATTTTCTTTTGAAACGAATTCGAACCGACAACATCAAAACCCTTTTCCCAAGCGATCTCAAGCCACCTCTGAAGTGAGGGAATATCTGGAACGAAACCCGAACCACCGAAAAGAACGGCATTTGCGTCTCGTCTCTCCCTCAACAGATGAGAGCTCAGCATCTGTATGTTTCTCCATCCGCAACCCCAACCAGAATCCTCCGATTCAACGCTCTGGTAATGATCGACGTGGCCTGATATTATACTTCTCGAGGATTCGCCATCAGAATCCAAGCAGCTTCTCAACAGCGGCATAAGGCCACCTGGAACTTCATGGAAGGAGCTTCGAACTTGCGATCCGAGCAAAATCGATATCTGTTCATCTAAAAAACAAGGCGAAATGTTACTGCTGCTCGAAGTAGAGGTTCCAGTAGAGCCTCCAAAATCGGCAACAAACGATTCCTCGTATCCTACCGACGCATCCTGCTATGATTAAATTCGAATTATGTCGCGTGATATGCGATAAAAAGATTAAACAAACTGAGTTAAAAGGAAATACACAGGACTACAAACTAATGCATTATACTTGAATAATCAAAATTAGTGCGAAAACACACAACATGAATCTCCAAACATGGTTAAGTAGAACACACTAAATTGTAAAAAGCAAGCAAATTTTAGCCCTAATTTCGCAAAACAAAAATCCCCAAATAGCCCAATATTCACAAAACTAAACTCCTCGGATTAATTTATGAGTTACATGGTCATAGCCCCTTGACTCTAAGATCAAAAAAGAGCCAAAATTACTAAAAACAAGTAATAATTATCAATGATAAATGCGTAGAATGTAGATAAATCATCTACATAACAAGAAAAAAAAAATCTACCATAATTTGCTGAGCCAATTCCCTGTCTTTTTGAAGCTCATCCTCCACAAAATGATTATTTGCATGCCTAAATATGATTCAGGAAAAAAAAAAAAAAAAAAAAAACAACAACAACAACAACAAAAAAACAGAGAAAAAAAAGAATCAATTACACAGTTGTAAAAACATAATCAAATCCACAAGATGCAGAGGTAACTGGTACCATTCCAACTCACTGGAGAGAACACTTGTGTGACAAAAGGGACAAGATGCAAACATCTTCTTGTGTATTCAATTTCCTGCAGTGTGCCAAAGAGAACACTGTGTGAGAACCCAACCCCACCACAAAAAGTAAAATAAAATAAAAAAATAAAAAATAAAATAAAATAAAAAGAAATTGGTAGGGATGCAAATGGATCCGGATTGGCGGAGCTCCCGCCCCGATCCGCTGGAATGGGATAGTAAATGAAATAAAATAAACGAATTCGAGGCATAAAACGAGATGATTTTTATAATTCAAAGAAGGATTCAGGGCAGGAAACCAAAAAATTTTAACTCGCTCCGAATCCGCCAAGTCATGACTTGTCCCGAAAATTGTTTATATTTTAAGAAAATACTCTTAAAAAATAATATATTCACAAAATGGTCCAAATACAAATGAGTTGGTGCTTTCATTTCTCATATATTTGAAAATTTTAAATTATATTGCAAATTGTGATTGATATTTTTAATTTTTATATATGATGTTATTAGTTATATATATATAATTTGATAATATTATTTATTACTGTTAAAAAAATTTAATGATTTATATTTATAAAATGTTAAAAGTATTATAATTTGTAAAAATAGTATTAGTTGATGGGGCGGATTCAAGACGCTGGTGGGAGGTGGTTTATTGTTCACCTGTTATGAATTCAGGTAGAATTTTGATAGTCGGGACACAAATCCATTCCGTTTGCATCCCTATAACCATAAACCATTGAAAGTTAGTAACCAACATGGTCATACTAAAAAGCACATGTAACCATTACAATTAGATGCAGCAAATGTAGAATATTAAAAAAAACCTTCAAATTCACATTAAAAAAAAGGCCAATTTGCATAAAAAATCCACTAGTTTCGAGATTTTGCAAAAGTAGAACGTCTTTTGGGATTTTGCCGATTTGGTCCGATTTTTTTTAAAAAAGACCAAACTAACATTCTTTCAAAATGCATAAAAAGTACATGCATTAAATTTATTGAAAAATACAACTGACAAGTTATTATTACAGCTATCTTTTTCTTGGAAACAGAATTCTCATGTAACATATAAAGAAAAGAATTCAAATAATAAAAAAAAAAGAAAAAATGAAATATCGGTTAAATAGTGCAACATCCTTTCAAATAGTGCAACATTTCCTTCCAATTATTAGTGTACTATTTTTGCAAATAGTGCAACATTTGCACATTTTATATAAATGTTGCATAATTTTTATACTAAATTGCGAATAATATAGTATATTACACACAAATAATATAATATATTATAATATATTTGTACAAACGGTGTATATATTATACTATTTGTATAAAATATTATTATGATAGAATATTGTACCATTTAGATGGTATCTTTGCACTCTTTTTTTTTTAAAACTAAATTGTATTATTATACATCGAGCTAACACATTTGGAGGGAGAGGAATGCAAATGGGCCGGCCCGATAACTGAATTTCTCCCTTCGTAGGCCCACATGAGACCCATATTCATTTCTAAACTAGTGAACGGCAAGAGCGGTTAGGCTGTCAACGGATTGGATATGAGTGAGCTTGAGCCGGCTCGTGTTCGTTCGTTTATTAAACGATCCGAACACAAATTGACTCGAGCTGAAAAATTCAGTTTATATTCGGCTCATTTATTAATAAGCCGAACACAAACTGACTCGACAAAATATTGAGCGAAAAAATTCAGCTCGTTTATTAATGAGGGGAACATAAACTGGCTTGCCAACAGTAAGTTAGACTATTAGCCTTACGGCTGGGTGAAAAGTTAAAATAAAATTAGAAAATTAGAATCTTAATCTAATGACTAAAATTTAGAAACTATAGGTTTTTTTTAAGGGAAAACTTCAAAAACCCCCCTTGTGTTTTTATTTTTTTTTCACTTTAGTACCCTGTGGTTTAAAATATATCAAATTAGTACCCCGTGGTTTATCACTTTATCACTTTAGTACCCTGTGGTTTAAAATATATCAAATTAGTACCCCGTGGTTTATCACTTTATCACTTTAGTACCCTGTGGTTTAAAGTGTACTAAGTTAGTACCCTGTGGTTTTACACTTTATCACTTTAGTATCCTGTGGTTTAAAAACCACAGGGTACTAACTTGATACAAAATTAAAACCATAGGGTACTAAAGTGATAAAGTGCAAAACCACAGGGTACTAACTTGATACATTTTAAACCACAGAGTACTAAAGTGATAAAGTAAGAAACCACAGGGTACTAACTTGATACACTTTAAACCACAGGGTACTAAAGTAATAAATGATGAAACCACAGGGGGGGTTTTGAAGTTTTCCCTTTTTTTAATATTTGAGCCGGCTTAAAATTCTTTATAATATATATTCGAGTTATGTCGAAGTGAACAAGAGCCAGTTCACCCTAGTTATTGCTCGACTCGTTAAGATTTTGAGCTGAAAAATTTAGCTCGTATTCGGCTCGTTTATTGAACTAATTGATTGATCTTGAGCTCATCGACCCGAACACGAGCCGGCTCGCGAACAATGTTTATAAAAATTTATTGTCATAAAATTTTGTAGGTTTTCTGTACTTCTCTAGAATTNATATAATTAATTTTATTAAACAAATTCTTCCATTATTTTATCTCCCTTCTATTTATTTTTTTTAAATTATTTTGATATATTTATCACAAATCATTTTTCGCATAAATCTTTATAAAATAAGTTGTCGTTTTAATAAATTTTATTTAAATAAAATTAACTATTAAATTATTTTTATATAATTTTTATTTAATTAATAATTAGACTTATAAAATTATTTAAAAATATAAAAAGCTAAAATTTATTAAAAAAATTTTTAAATCCGCAGCATCGCGCGGGTATTTCACTAGTGTAACCATTACAATTAGATGCAGCAAATGTAGAATATTAACAAAAACCTTCAAATTCACATAAAAAAGGGCCAATTTGCATAAAAAATCCACTAGTTTCGAGATTTTGCAAAAGTAGAACGTCTTTTGGGATTTTGCCGATTTGGTCCGATTTTTTTTAAAAAAGACCAAACTAACATTCTTTCAAAATGCATAAAAAGTACATGCATTTAATTTATTGAAAAATACAACTGACAAGTTATTATTACAGCTATCTTTTTCTTGGAAACAGAATTCTCATGTAACATATAAAGAAAAGAATTCAAATAATAAAAAAAAAAGAAAAAATGAAATATCGGTTAAATAGTGCAACATCCTTTCAAATAGTGCAACATTTCCTTCCAATTATTAGTGTAATATTTTTGCAAATAGTGCAACATTTGCACATTTTATATAAATGTTGCATAATTTTTATACTAAATTGCGAATAATATAGTATATTACACACAAATAATATAATATATTATAATATATTTGTACAAACGGTGTATATATTATACTATTTGTATAAAATATTATTATGATAGAATATTGTACCATTTAAATGGTATCTTTGCACTCTTTCTTTTTAAAAATTAAATTGTATTATTATGCATGGAGCTGACACATTTGGAGGGGGAGGAATGCAAATGGGCCGGCCCGATAACTGAATTTCTCCTTTTGTAGGCCCACATGAGGCCCATTTTCATTTCTAAACTAGTGAACGGCAAGAGCGATTAGGTTGTCAACGGATTGGATATGAGTGAGCTTGAGCCGGCTCGTGTTCGTTCGTTTATTAAACGATCCGAACACGAATTGACTCGTTAAAATATCGAGCTGAAAAATTTAATTTATATTCGGCTCATTTATTAATAAGCCGAACACAAATTGACTAGATAAAATATCGAGCGAAAAAATTCAGCTCGTATTTAGCTCGTTTATTAATGAGGGGAACATAAACTGGCTCGCCAACAGTAAGTTAGACTATTAGCCTTACGGCTGGGTGAAAAGTTAAAATAAAATTAGAAAATTAGAATCTTAATCTAATAACTAAAATTTAGAAAATATAGCTTTTTTTTAAATATTTGAGTCGGCTTAAAATTCTTTATAATATATATTCGAGTTATGTCGAAGTGAACAAGAGCGAGTTCACCCTAGTTATTGCTCGACTCGTTAAGATTTTGAGCTGAAAAATTTAGCTCGTATTCGGCTCGTTTATTGAACTAATTGATTGATCTTGAGCTCATCGAGCCGAACAATTATTATAGAAACTTAAAATATTTTAAATAAAACTAAAATATAGAAAATTGTCACTTAAATATTCATTTTTTGACTTTTTTTTTCGACTTTCAAAAATTTGTGTATTATATCTCATCGGAAGTCAAAAATATTTTGAGAAAATTATAACATTAGTGGAAAGGGTTAAATAATCAAATTATTCTTACTTATTTAAAAAAATAATTTTTTATTATATTATTGTCAATTTTAAGAATATTTTTAGTATAAATTATAATCAATAGACAAAATAATGACGTAATTGTCACAGAGGGAGCTCAGTGTACAACTTAAATTTGTAAAAAAATAAAATATATATTTTTGGAGAAAGTGAAAAAAAAAAAAATATTTATAAACAAATTCTTTTATTAATTTTTAAAATAAAATAATAAAAATAATAAAATAATAATGGAGATAATGGAGGGGTTAGGAAAACACGTGTAAGTCTCCTCGTTGCTTTCGTAACGCTCCTAAACTACTAAAATAATTTTAAAAGATAACAAAATAATAATAATAAAAATTTTAAAACACTACCTCTGTGGTTTCATTTTTTTTCATTTTAGTATTCTATAGTTTAAAGTGTATTACTTTCGAATCCTGTGATTTAAATTTTTTTTTGTTATTCCTTTCACTAATTTTTTTCGTTAAATCAGTCGCAAAATTAAAACTAAAATGTACTAAAGTAAATATTCGATAAACTATATGTAGGATATCTGAAGTGTATATAATTTAACGAAAAGTTAACGAAGGGACTGGCGAAAAGAAAAAAATAAACTATAGGTACTAAATTAATATATTTTAAACTATATGTTACTAAAATGAGAAATTATGAAACTATTGGGATGATATTTGAAGTTTATCCTTACAAAAAAAAAAAAAAATAGAGGACCATGGTCCATGGAGGGGTTTGGGTGCATGTGTCGAATCCTGGTACCGTTTGGTTTCGGTATAAGCAAGAATTAGCTATTACAGGGATAGGTACAAGTGTGGGGATAAGAAAAATAGTGTTTGGATGAAAATTGGATTGTTCCTAGGGATAAAAACAATTTTAGGTAGTTTTATATAGAAAATAAAGGTATTGGTGGAGATAACCAAGAACTACTATTCTCGAATAAAAAATTAGCGTTTGGGTATAAAGGAGGGATAAGGACCTATTCCTATTCCTATCCCCTAACCAAACGCTTAAGTAATCATCATAGATAATGCTCTATCTCATTCCCTTTACTGTGTTTGATAGTGATTGTGATTGTGTTGATGAATGATTGAGAGAGACATTGAATGATTTTGTTTTCTAATGATTCAATTCCCATCTCTTTGATTGATTATGGAGGACGCCACCAACTTTAAAAAACTCACCATTTCGAGGAGTCTGATAACTATGCAAAGGACATGTTTGGTACGAATTATTCTGTCAGGATTACAGATAATTTTATCAGAATTATTATATTTGGTTCATGCAATCTGTATATCTTGTATTACAAATAACGGATTATCTTTTATGCTATATAAAATTATAAATTTACCCCTCCAATAGTCCTAAATTCTTTCAGAATATTAGTTTTAAAATTTTAACTTAAAATTTTGAATTGCCAAATTTTAAATTTTAAATTTTAAATTTTAAATTTTAAATTCTATTTAAATTTTAAAATTTAAATTTTAAATATATATTTTAAATTTTAAATTTCATATTTAGATTTTGAATTTTGAATTTTAAAGTTTAAATTTAAATTAATATTTTAAATTTAAAATTTTAAACTTTAAATTTTAATTCTTTTCATATTTATATTTTATATTTTTGTTCAGATTAAAAATTTAAAATATAAAAATTTAAAAATTAAAATTAAAATTATTTTAAAATAAAATTTAGAAAAAAATATTATTTGTAAACAGTAAATTTATTTGCCAAATGTAGTTCAGGAAAATTTTGGGATAAACTATAATTTATTGTCACTATTACTGAATTTTATAAAATGAACAAAATATAGAAATTTTATATACATTGTAATTCAGTATTATATTACTATATTAAACCAAATGTGGTAACGTAGCATTAGTAGTAATCTAATTAAGAAAGTCTAAATACATAGTTATATTGAAATAACCTATAATGCTACATAACGCGAACCAAACGCGCCTTAGTACATTCATTTTTATATTTATAAATTAATTTTGATGATATAACTTTGAATCAACGATTCATATTGTTAAACATAATTTAGAGTATTTAAACTTTTTTAAAATTAAATTCATAATTTTTTGACATTTTTATCTTATGATTAAAAGATCTCAAAATTAATGACTTTTAACGGCCGGTACAGAAAACTTGCTAGTTTAACGGTGTAAAAAAATTAGAACTGGATGAATATTTTTGATGAAAAATTTTATTTACTATCAATAAATTTGATCTTAAATTGAAGGATCCAATCATCCATTTTTAAGATATCGTTCAATTTTGACTATTCATTTCATCTCCGCTTAATTGATTTTATTATAATTTTAAAAATTTACAAAATTTATTTTCTAGAAGTTTCAAATAATTTAAATCATATTTAACGATATGGATCGTAAATTTAGAAGTTAAATAATTGAAAATAATTTATGAGTAGAAACTATAAAGAGCTCTATACTCGTAAGAGTATAGTAACCCTATTCCAGCTTGAGTGTGTATTCATATTGCAATAACATGCAGAAGCTAAGAACTTATTTGTTTTTGTTTTTACTTTCAGCAACAGCAATGTGAACACATTGCTGGGCCGACAATTCCTTTTGTCTTCATTCCCTGTGGCTATTAATTATCTATCACCTGATCTAATTAAGTGCATTACAAGCTATGTAGTACTGCACCAAGCAACCAAAATATATGATTGGTTCACCCTAGAGCAATTCATAAATGGACTATGATCTTTATCACAATTCAATTGTAGGAACTTTTACTTTGTTTCTCTCTCCCTCTCTAACTTTCCCTTTTCAGCTTCTAGAGAAGCCTAGGCCTCCACCTTTCATATATCTAGGCCGGATTCGGGATGGATTTTTTTTTTTTTTTTTTTTTTTTGAGAATAGATAGCACATTACTTGCTTCATTCATTGAATAGATGAACTAGGCTACAGAGATGAGGCAACTAGGGCCTCGGAAGAAACCACGTCAGACCAAAAAGAAAAAAGAAAAAAATAATACTAGTGCCGTCGGAGGAGGATTTCCCACGATTTTAACAACTGCTTAAGCCTTTGTACAGCCAAAACCGGATCTGGTAGAATATTTCGAAAAATCAGGCCATTTCTGACATTCCAAATGATCCACCAGTAAGCAACCAGTTCCGAGAGGCTGTTGCTCTTATTATGCAATCCTTTCCTAATCGTCCACCTATCCCAAACGTGATGTACATCATCACCTAGCTCCCCCGCCTGAACTCCCTCCATACCCATCACCATGACGGGATGGATTTTGTTAAATATAAAAATATATAAATATCGTTTGCAAACAAGTTAATTTTTTAGAGTACAACAGTTGTTTAACATGGTATCAGAATAGGAGATTCTAAATTAATTCGAGTTATGCTAGACTCTTAGCATTATTAATTTTGTCTTATTTAATTCAAGTCCACGTCATTGGCCTTTCTAAAAGTCTCGAGTCCAGACGCGAGGAGAAGTGTTTTAGAGTACAACGATTATTTCACAAATTGTTTTATCGAAATGAGGACAATAATACTAAATCTCTTTCACCTTTTCTCTGCTATATAGTTTTATGGTGGTATTTTGGTAGCATTTCTTTATTCTCTTTTCCAAAATAACTAAGATACATAGCTTTATACTAAAAATTCATATATGAATAATTTTACATTGAATAATTAGTAAAGAAATAAATAATTGATATATTTTAGTAGGCTTATTAAACCTATTACACTTAAGTAGTTTTAAGATTGAATGAGTTCTATTAAATATGTTGCATTTTTTGATGTGTGTGGAGCTGCATTGGATCCAGAATTTTTTAACACTTTCTCATCGTAAACTCACTTCTATTGAACCCATTTGAGTTTCATGAACATCTTCAGTAGCGATGTACAGAAGCTAGAGATAGCAGAGTGAAATCGGATGAGTGGCGAAATTGTCACGTAAATTAACAAGAGTTTGTAAGATGTGGTAGCATTTTGTTTTTTCATTTTAACAACAACCAACAGATTTTTACTGAAAAAACAAAACAATTAACCACCACAAGGGGGCCAAAAATGCTGCACATATTGCAGGTGTACAATATCTATATCGTTGAGGGCAGGCATTGATAAAACAAATGATGTGGGCTTTTCTGTAAACTTTCTTGAAGTGGATGGTGTGCAGCCACCGATAGTATTGTGGCTCAAAACCCAAGACCACCATGTCTATAACACCAAACCCTCAGATATTGCTAGCCGCAAGGATTTATATACCGTGGCACGGAATCGTGCCGAAAATTTATCGGCATTGTATGATATGGTGCGTGTCGGATCGTGTCGATGTGTAGCGGTTACAAAATTAAAGTACATGCATGTGTGCCGACACATAATGATATGAAATATTTATTATGTATTTTTATCAATTTTTTTGAATTTAATTGAAAAAATACTTACTAAATTTTTAAGAAAGAGGGTTTCTAGTTGTGCCATCGGTATGGGAGCTGTGTCGTTTCTATATGTTGCGGGGACGATGCGATATAGTGGATACAGCCCGTGCCGATGAGCACTTAAATTCTTGACTAGCCTAATCTTT
The DNA here is from genome assembly GCF_001540865.1 of Ananas comosus. Taxonomy (NCBI): domain Eukaryota; kingdom Viridiplantae; phylum Streptophyta; class Magnoliopsida; order Poales; family Bromeliaceae; genus Ananas; species Ananas comosus. Next base: position 1,264,576 of record NC_033644.1, on the reverse strand, counting down.
TACTGTCTTAGCATTATTAAGAGCCTCTCTTCTCTCTCTCTCTCTCTCTTTATCATCATCATCATCATCATCATCATCATCTCTCTCTCTCTCTCTCCCTAAACCATGAATGCTAATGGAATAGAAGAATCCACAACATCATAGAGAAAGGCTGTGAGGACAATCTAGAGGACCACAAAAGAGACAAACATATAGAGAGCAGCTGTTCTATCTTCTCCACCTGTTCATATTAAGATCTGTCTTGTGCACCAGTGGCCCATGCAAACCCCATGTGGAGATAAAGACAAAACAAATCAGAGAAATTGATCTTATTGCTTCTTACTATTTCTTTTAATCTTTTCCTTTTTTTTCAAAAAAAAAAATTTCTTTTAAGCAAAAAAGTTTATACGTCTTTATATTATTTTTCTGAAAAGTCAGGGTTCGAACACTTTATTTAAGAAATACACATGCAGGAGATCGAATCTCAACTAAGTTGTTACTCATTCAGAATACGTATGTACTATCTGTACTAGATAGCGGTAATTTTTTTATTTTATTCTTTTTATGGTTATCAATATTATTGCAGACTTGACTCATATTGAATATATTAGTTTTTGGACAATATGATAATAATCAATCTTTCATTCTATGAAAAAAAAGTATAAAATAATTAAATTTCGAAACTTGAAAATGCCAATAATCAAGCTCTCTACCAATTTGCGCTAAAGACGGTTAGTATTATGAGTCTTGTTAAATTTTTATATTTAACTCTAGTTAATCAGCTCATATAGTAGTTCCACTTGTCTTTCATATCTATTAGGCATAATAAACTGATATGTTAGAGAAAAGTGTAAAGATCAGATACATCATCTCACGTGCAATGCCATAGACAAATGTATGATGATCGAGTCAATCAATTTACCGGTGATCCAAGCCACGAACTCATGAAACTGAGGAGATTAAGGACTAATTCACTTGTTACATAGCTCATGAACTAGCTTATTAATTCTATTTGTTAGATGATCTAGTTTGATCATAATTGTATATATATATATATAAGTACAAACATTGATAAGAGTGGTCCTAGTGTGACTTATTGAGAGAGAAAAAAGATACTAGCTAGTGTTTCAGATAAATTGAGAATCCAATGAGAGAGAAAACCCATGCATGTGTTTGTTTCTAGTTGCTACTAGATTTTGAGTGAGGCTTCTATTTTTAACTAGCTGTGTCTGGTAGAAAGAAATAAGCAAAGTGAGCATATATCAGATAAGTGTTTTTTTATTTTTATTTTTATTTTTTCTTTTCTGAGAGAAAGATAACATGATATTTGTTTCGTTTTTTATTTTTTAGAAATAAATTTAGATGGAAATGTGAATCAACTAAGTTTCAAATTAAGGATCTCGGGTACCAACTATTAAGTCATTTGTCACTTGCTTTAGAGATGGTCGGTATATATCGCATAAGTGCTGTAAACTCATTTTGGACCTTAAATTGTGATTTATTATAATTTTTTGCTCCAATTTTATATATTATTGCAATCCAATTTCACAACCCAAAATAATTGTCTAAATATTAATGTTGTATTAATCGCTGATATGAAAGTAATGTAATATTTTAATTATTATCATATCATCAATCATAATACCGCAACATCATTTTGATATTAACGACATATTAATATTTAGTTAATTAAATTGAGTTGTGGAACTTGATTGTAATAATGCAAAAAACTCAAGCTGAAAATTATGATAAATTAAAGTTTTAAAACTTAAATATCGCGGATCTCATAGTTTGAGGACCAAAAGTGCAATTTAGCCAAATTTTTACTATCTCCTACAACTTCATGTGTTGGAGTTCCAATAGATGTTTACTACTTAAATATCTGTGATAGTTTTAACTATTCAGAGGAGCATGCATGCATGATGTAATTGATGTTACTTCTAGCTATTCAGAGAATAATTGCAAATGAATCCCTACAAAGTAGTGAACTTATATATTTATCCCTCTTTAGTTATTAAATATATCCCTCCAATAGCTGCAAATATGTTCCTCTCCATTATTGACCAATTAAAATTTACTTTTTTCTACAAAAATATCCATTGTTTTTATTTACAACCTTGATTTACATTTAACATCATTTATGTCTAATGTTTTTAACCTAACTTCCTTGTCATTCTATACATGTAAAACATAAATTCTAAGTTCTAAAAAAGAAAAAAGAAAAAAGAAAAACTATTTTCTGACAATGTCATAATGAATCTATCAGTAAAAATGTCAAGTAATTTTTAGTAAAACTAAAAAAACGTTGATGTGACAAGTAGATCTAGTAACATTAACCGGAGCGGGTATAAAATATACACTCCATTTTAAAATGTAACAATAGCATTGCTCTAAATTGGATAGCTAATTAAGAAGGCTATATATGAAATTGTTCTGATTCCTTTTGGGTAGTTTTTCTTAGGGATGTTGACGGGTTGGATTCGGGGCGAGTTTTCAAAAGCTTGAAGCTGATTCTAACTACTGAATTAAAAATCCAAATTTGAATCCGAATCTAACGGATTTTAAAAGTTCATGTTCAAATCCGAATTAACCCGATCAAAAATTCAAAATTCAAACCTGACCCCGAACCTGGACCCGGACCCAAAAACTCAAACCCAAATTATTTTTTTTACCGTATTTCAAAACATTTATATTAAATCTAAATTTTCAAAATACAAATTCTAATATATATGAGTTGGACTATAATATTATTAATAATATTTGCCTTCTTTTGGTATCAAGTTTTTAGCTTTTGGATCAATTATTTTGATCATTTCTAATCATTGGATTAAATATTATAACCCAATGTGGACCACTCAATCCTAGGGGGACTGTTCAACCCTAAGTGACTAATATCATCCTAACCCTACAATTTCTCATCTAAAGGTTAAAAACTTGATAGCAAAATGAGTCAAATACTATCAATAGTACTCCAGCCCAACTATATATATATAATGTAAAATTAATTCGGGTTCGTGTTTGGGTCGGATATAGACATAATTTATATCTGAATTCAAATCCATATCGGTCGGATTTTTGTTTTTTTTATTCTTATCCAAAATTATATCCATCGATAAATTTGGTCCATTAAAATTCACATTCCAATAAAATTTCGGATATATGTAATTTATGACATTCCTAGTTTCCCTAATTGGATAAGTTCCAATGGTTTTGACATTCCCTAGCTCCCTTTGGATAAGTTCCCATGGTTTTAGCTTCTATACAAGTGAATGTCCCATGCTTGACCCCACTCCTTGTTTAGTTGTTATTGCTCTTTTTATTGTAGAGGGCCCAAGCATTGTATGAGTTCCTTGCTCTCTAGGGCACTGTCATTTTAATTTCATTTAATTTAGTTTGGGGACCAACTCCTTGCATTGCCACTTGACCATGTCTTCTCTACTAACTTAGATCCTATTTGATATTTTGCCTAATATGCAGTGGTAACAAGCAACAACAGCAATAATCATGAATTTTGTGCTAGGATACTATTATTAGACCCAGTAAACGAATGGATTAGGCAATTCACGGGCAGGTCATTGTACTCACGAATTATACGGGCATAGATAGAATTTACCCACATATTTTTGGGCAGCCATCATCTTTATCAATACCCGCCCGCGGATGCGCGGACGAGTATACGAGTGTTACCTATAGGGTACTATTTTCTTTATTATTATTTTCTTTCTGTTCTTATACTTTTCGACCACAAATAATATATATATATATATATATATATATATATATATATATATATATATATATATATATATATATATATATATATTNCATAATGAATCGATCAGTAAAAATGTCAAGTAATTTTTAGTAAAACTAAAAAAACGTTGATGTGACAAGTAGATCTAGTAACATTAACCGGAGTGGGTATAAAATATACACTCTATTTTGGAATGTACCAATAGCATTGCTCTAAATTGGATAGCTAATTAAGAAGGCTATATATGAAATTGTTCTGATTCCTTTTGGGTAGTTTTTCTTAGGGATGTTAACGGGTTGGATTCGGGGCGAGTTTTCAAAAGCTTGAAGCTGATTCTAACTACCGAATTAAAAATCCAAATTTGAATCCGAATCTAACGGATTTTAAAAGTTCATGTTCAAATCCGAATTAACCCGATCAAAAATTCAAAATTCAAACCTGAACCCGAACCTGGACCCGGACCTGGACCCGGACCCAAAAACTCAAACCCAAATTATTTTTTTTACCGTATTTCAAAACATTTATATTAAATCTAAATTTTCAAAATACAAATTCTAATATATATGAGTTGGACTATAATATTATTAATAATATTTGCCTTCTTTTGGTATCAAGTTTTTAGCTTTTGGATCAATTATTTTGATCATTTCTAATCATTGAATTAAATATTATTACCCAATGTGGACCACTCATCCTAGGGGGACTGTTCAACCCTAAGTGACTAATATCATCCTAACCCTACAATTTCTCATCTAAGGGTTAAAAACTTGATAGCAAAATGAGTCAAATACTATCAATAGTACTCCAGCCCAACTATATATATATAATGTAAAATTAATTCGGGTTCGTGTTTGGGTCGGATATAGACATAATTTATATCCGAATTCAAATCCATATCGGTCGGATTTTTGTTTTTTATATTCTTATCCGAAATTATATCCATCGATAAATTTGGTCCATTAAAATTCACATTCGAATAAAATTTCGGATATATGTAATTTATGACATTCCTAGTTTCCCTAATTGGATAAGTTCCCATGGTTTTGACATTCCCTAGCTCCCTTTGGATAAGTTCCCATGGTTTTAGCTTCTATACAAGTGAATGTCCCATGCTTGACCCCACTCCTTGTTTAGTTGTTATTGCTCTTTTTATTGTAGAGGGCCCAAGCATTGTATGAGTTCCTTGCTCTCTAGGGCACTGTCATTTTAATTTCATTTAATTTAGTTTGGGGACCAACTCCTTGCATTGCCACTTGACCATGTCTTCTCTGCTAACTTAGATCCTATTTGATATTTTGCCTAATATGCAGTGGTAACAAGCAACAACAGCAATAATCATGAATTTGAGTTAGGATACTATTATTAGACCCAGTAAACAGATGGATTAGGCAATTCACCGGCAGATCATTGTACTAACGAATTATACGGGCATAGATAGAATTTACCCATATATTTTTGGGCAGCCATTATCTTTATCAATACCCACCCGTGGCTGCGCGGACGAGAATACGAATTACCTACTATAGGGTACTATTTTTTTATTTTTTTTCTTTCTGTTCTTACACTTTTCAACAATTCAACCACAAATAATTAATATATATATAATTTTTTTAAAATCAAAGTATAATTTTTTGTTTAAAATATCACAGCATACAACATATAATAAAGAAGAAAAATGACACTAGAAAAAATTAGTGTTAAGGTTCTAGAACCGAATAAAGCAAAATTAAGGATTATTCACTTTTTTATTTTTGATTTTGAGCTCTTTTGATTACTAGGGAAATAAAACAGAAAAATCACGAAATTTATTTTCTAGATGCTCTCAGCATTCTTGATTAAGTCTAACGAAGCAAATCATCAATTTGGAAGTTCCAAAATTAAAAATAATTTGATAACACGGAGACTACGTACTATACTTCTAAAAACACACAAGCTGCGCTCATAAATTTTTATCATTTTGTAGCTTGGTGGGTGTTGAGGATATATTTTTTTTAAAATTTTTTTGCCCATGATGTACAATTGGATTAGTTGTAGTGGATAGTTAGAGATTAGGATGATATAACGGCAAGCAAACACAAAGCACACAAAAAAATAAAAAAAAAAAAAGATGAGCTCTCCCTTGTCACCCCAAAGAGTAAAGGTTAATTTCTTTAAAGCAATTGGCATACATAAATCTAAACTATCTGTTTCTCACATTAATTTATAGATCTTACTGTATGGTTTAAACTAGAAATTCAGTCAAAAAAATTTTATTTTATTGAGTAGAACACCTATTTTATACGTTGTTGACCTATATTGATTCATTGAGTCAAAATTAAATGAACTTTCACCAATATCAGAGATATAAACTGTCTTATATATCGGTAACTTAAATTGTTTTAAAATTTATCTCAATAGTTTAAATAAATTAAATTTTTTGATTTTAATTTTCTCTGTACATAAAACATTCTTTAACTTCATTAAAATGTAAAAATACATAAATCCAACAACCTAACAGGGGAACGAAAGGAAAAGTGGTTTTACTTAAGACTTATCTCTCCACTTTCACTACCNTACTAATAGTAGCCCAGTCCAACTCTATATATATATATATATATATATATATATATATATATATATAATTTTTTAAAAATCAAAGTGTAATTTCTTGTTTAAAATATCACAACATACAACATATAATAAAGAAGAAAAATGACACTAGAAAAAAATTAATTAGTGTTAAGGTTCTAGAACCAGATAAAGCAAAAGGATTATTCACTTTTTTTTATTTTTGATTTTGAGCTCTTTTGATTACTAGGAAAATGAAACAGAAAAATCACGAAATTTATTTTCTAGATGCTCTCAGTATTCTTGATCAAATCTAACGGAGCAAATCGTCGATTCGAAAGTTCCAAAATTGAAAATAATTTGATAACACGGAGACTATGTACTGTACTTCTAAAATCACACAAGTTGCACTCATAAATTTTTATCATTTTGTAACTTGGTGGGTGTTGAGGATATATTATTTTTAAAATTTGTTTGCCCATGATGTACAATTGGATTAGTTGTAGTGGATAGTTTAGAGATTAGGATGATATAAAGGCAAGCAAACACAAAGCACACACAAAAAAAAAAAAGAAAAAAAAAAGAAAGATGAGCTCTCCCTTGTCACCCCAAAGAGTAAAGGTTAATTTCTTTAAAGCAATTGGCATACATAAACCATCACTTTCACCTCTCTATTCAGAATTCATTTTGGTGAAAAGGAAAGCAAGGGGACAATCCAACAACCTAAATACATAAAAATGTAAAATTACTTCAATTTCTTACAAAATACATGTCTCTTTTAATTTTAGTTTTTTAAATTAAATAAATTTGATAACTCTATTTAAAATTTTGTTAAATTCAATGGCTATATATTCTGTCAAATATAGAGACTATAACCACTTTCAAGTAAATTAAAACTGAGTTACTTAGTTATATCCAGTTGTTGCATATTTTATCCACAAGATGAGTTATTTTATTTTAAAAAAACTGACTTAAAGATCAAATTTGGTATGTCATTCTAGATATTTAATTACACTCTTTGTCTATCAAATCTTTTACGCTAGTTCTTAAGTAATTTAAAAAGATATATTGAACAAATTATCCACATATTGAAGCAAGGTTATAAAATTAAGGGCAAAATAAAATGTAGTTGGGGGTGTCTCATTACACTTTCACCAAGTAACTATACACTAGCAATGCTACTAACACACCCTAAAAATGGTATATACCATACATTTTCATTCGACCAGTGATGAGAGTCTTTCACTAGTCACCTCACATAACTAGTAAATCCGTCCCACCCCGCGAACGAAATGAAATGAAATGTAAGATATACACGACAACTTAAATGTGCTGATATATTGATAGTACTTCTTAAAAATACTATCTGTATTACCGTTATATTCTTGTACCAGAGAGCTTTTGCTGTAGCTCGAAGTAAGACAAATCAACTCAAATTAAATAAATCAAAAAATTAAATAGTAAAATTAATTTCTAAAAAAATTAGATAGTCCATTTAAAATAGACCACACTTGACAGGTATATATATATATATATATATACACACGCTATCGAGAGTATAGAAAATTTGATGCTTTGAAATTTTCGGCTCTTAAATCAATTATTTTGATCATTTTCAATCTTTGAATTAATAGTGTTATCCCGTGGGGACCACTCAATTCAATTCTAGGGTCCGCATTCCTAAAGATCAAAAAGGAGAAACGGGTTATAAAATGACACCCTTGCTATATACTCTCTCCTCCTCTCTCTCACTTTCTCTCTCTATCTCAATCTCTCTTTCACTAACACTCTTCTACTATACATCAATTACACCATGTCCACCACCACCACCACCACCACCACCAACAGCAACAGCAAGAGCAATTGGGGCCCATACGCCGGCGCCGCTGACTTCGGCGCCAACATGGGCATCATTCTCGCCGCCCTCTTCGCCGCCGTCGCCCTCGCCTTATCCGCCAACGCCGCCATCCGCTTCCTCCTCTCCCGCCACCGCCGCCGCAACCGCCAACACCCCCAGCCTGCCGACGCCGACCCCGAGAAGCAGCAGCAGGACCAACAGCAGCTGCCGCCTCCGCCGCCGCCGTCGGTCCTGCTCACGTTCTCGTCGGCGTCTGCGGTGAAGTCGTCGGAGTGCGCGATATGCCTGACGGAGTTCGCGGAGGGGGACCGGGTGAGGGTGCTGCCGGCCTGCGCCCACGGATTCCACGGCGGCTGCGTCGAGAGCTGGTGGCTGCAGTCTGCCGCCACAGCCACCGCCGCCCCCGCCCGGCGCCAGTCGTGCCCGACGTGCCGCGCCAGCTGCTGCCTGCAGACGGCGACGGCACCCGCCGGAGGTGGCGCGAGCTGACGAGCCTGCACGCAGATCGAGATTGTGCAGCGCGCGCGGTGAGTGAGTGAGGGAATTATTGCATTTTTAGTTAAGACTTTATTATTTATATATATATATATATATATAGTAATTAAAGGAGGAGATCAGGAGAGTGTGTAAAGTTTAATTTGTTTTTTAATTTGTTCCTCTGTGTGGCTCCCTCGATCGGTAGAAATTTTAGTCTCTTATTATCAAATTAAACCGTTTTGCACAAATATTTAAATGGGTTTTTGGCCTATTTTTTAATACTGATTTTTGGAGCACAAGCGATTTTTTTTTTATTTTTATTTTTTCGTCAATAGAGCGTTTCATACTCTCTATTTCAGAATCTGATTCTGATTTTTACAATCAGTTTTTTAAAATTAGAAACTGTTAAAACGTGCTTTTAAATATTTGATTTTAATGTTGGACGCATCGAACTTTAAATTTAAACTTTAATTTTGGATTCAAAATTTAAATTTAAGTTCAAATTTAAAATTTAAAATTTAAAATTTTATGTTTTAAATATTAAATTTTAAATTTTAAATTTTAAATTTTAAATTTCAACATTCACATATTGATTTTAAATTTCAAATTTAAAAATTTATTTTTAAATATTAAATTTAGATTTTAATTTTAAAAAATGTAAAAATTTAAAATATTAGATTTTAAATTTCTAAATTCAAAATATCAAATGTCAAATTTTAAAATATAAAATTTAGATTTTAAATTTTTAAAATTTTGAAATATTTTAAAATAGAATTAGTAAAAAATTTATTATTCGCCAACAAAAAGAAAAATCAAACAGTTTTACAAAATTACTTAAAAAAATCGCTTTTCTTCTAAACTTATCCAACCGCTCTACAGACTACAGCTTTTAACCAAAATTAATTTTTTAATCCAAAATCAATTCTGTTAAAACTACTTATCCAATTTCTAGACCAAACAGACCTAAAGCGGGGTGATTACTTTTTTAGAAATGTTATTTGGAACTCACACTATTACATTCAAAAGAGTTAAATTTTAGGCACGCTTTTTAAATTTCTAATATTAAAAAAAATATACATAATTTTTCGAGACTATAAAATATTTTTTATTTCGCTATCTAATCTCTAAAAATATTAATAAAATTATCCAGTCTTTTAATTTATTTGATTTGATAGAGTCAATAGTAATATGACCTCAAAATTTTAATATGTCATTTATTCTTAAAAAAAATAATTAATATATACTGCATGTAATTTCGCAACTATAAATTTATCAAAATAAAGATAGCGACATTGGAAATGTTTGCATCCAACCTTTGTTATTCTCTTGTCCACGCTCTCTTGTTGTTTTATGAGGGGGCTTTTTCTTATTTATTTCTAATTATTATTCAAAATTTTTAAAATTTATTCATAAATTATTAAAATATCTTTTTAAATTCAAATCTCATTAAAGATTTGGGAATGTAGAGAAATTTGTGAAAATCAAGAATGGTATTTTGGCCAATCAGAAATATATTAGATATTTTTGAAATTCTAGAGAGTATGTTATGTTGGATCGTTGACGCTAATCATTAATCTCAAAAACTTAAGCTGTTAGAAATACGTAACTAATTTACTTAAAGCGTATAGATACAGCGCCCATAGGTCTCGATTGTGAGTCGACCCTTCCAGACTTACGCAACTTCGAATATGACTCGACTCAACCCAGCCTTACGTCATTTTGAATGTGACTCGGCCCACTTGGTCTCCTGTCGTAGGACTGGATGCTGGCCTATTTAAGTCAACATGTTAGATATTATTCTTTTTACTAAATGGGAGGGGTTAGGTATCCTCCATCCAATCTATCATTGGAACACTAATTTCATCAACTTAAGCTATATATTCTTTAAGCTATATATTCTTTAGTACTTTATTCTATAGGAAGTGCTTCATAGAATTTTTATCTTAATAAAATATATGCAAATAAATTTGGCCAATTTGCATAAAAAATTCACTTATTTTGGGCTTTTGCAAAATCGGGCCACATTTTTCGTTTTTGCAAATTCGGTCCGCTTTTTCAGCAAACTGACCAAAATACCCTTATTACTTTTTCTCTTTCCTCTTTCTCTCTCCTCTTCGTTCTATCGTTCCTTTTTTTTCCGCCGGAAAAAAAAAGCGAAGGCCAAACGGAGCAATTTTTTCTTCTCTTTTTCTTTTTCTTCTTCTTCTTCCTCCTGCTGGAGCACCTTTTTTTTTTTCCCTCTTCTTCTTCTTCTTCTTCTTCTTCTTCTTCTTC
>NC_033644.1:1231599-1251407 GCF_001540865.1 Ananas comosus | reverse complement strand
CCGAAAACGTTTTAACCCGGTGGAAAAAGCAAAAACGTCTAAGCCAGGCGAAAAAGTCGTTTGACTGCAAAATAAGTGGATTTTTTATGCAAATTGGCCAATAAATTTAGTTGATGTATCATTTTTGTATATAAATGACTCTTTGTTTTTGGAATCTACAAAAGGAATAGTAATGTCTTGCTCAAAATATCAGGAAAAAGAAGAAGAAGATGTCAGGTCGTTCCACAAGCTTTAAATTTTTTAGGTTAATCTTAAAATTTACAACTCATTAATTTCACTTTGTCGCTCCGTCATTTAAAAAGTTTCACTATGCTCTTTGTGGTTTAGTGCACTTTTCACTTTGCCGCCTTATAGTTTCTTTAAAATTCTCGTTATATCACCCTATTTCACATGGTAATTTTTTTTTTGGTGAAAAAAACTAAGGGGCTGTTTGGTTCGACGTAAAACTGGGAAAAAAAATTTTCGGTGGAAAAAAAGTTTTACGTATTTTAGTGTTTGGTTTGTAGAAAAAGAAAAATAGTTTTTCATGATGGTTGTTTGGTTGAAAGGAAAAGAAAATAGATGAAAACCGGTTTAATATATTTTTTATTGTATATATTATTATTGTATAATAATTAATATACTATATATATTATTATTATAATTTTGATATATAGATTAAATATATTTAAAATTATAATAAATATATTACATAATATATAAGAGTTATATATTTAAAAATATTAATAAATAATTACAAATTTAGAAATAAAATATTATATAATAATATTTCTATATAAAAATAAATGAATATATATAATAAATGAATATATATTTATAACTAATATATATATATATATAATATAATGATCGAAAAAGGATGAAAATCAAATAGAAAACTATTATATATTCTTTTTATGATTATATATTTATATATTTAATATACATATTATATTATTATTATAGGTTTTTTATAAGTAAATAAATTGAAATATATAATACAATAAGTATATAAATAATACATAATAGTATATTTATATTTAGTACTATATATTCACTATATATTATATAATAGATATTTATAATAATATTATATAGTAATAGATTTATATAAAAATAAAATTATTTTATATTATATTATTATATATAACTATATATATAGAGAGAGGACGAGAGAGAGAGAGCGAGACGGTGAGAGGAGAGAGAGTAGCGTCGTAGAATAACTTGTAAAGTATCGATGGGGGTGATACGTTTGTGTGTTTTTAGCCCTTGGATGGAGAGATGTACGAGGTTGAGATGATTGTGGTAGGTGTTGGTAGGTGGTGTCTGTAGCAGTGGAATAGTGTTTAAGATCCAAGGGCTATTATAAATCAAAAAGTAGATCAATGACTTAAAACCTCATAGCACCATAATGTGATACTTGTAAAAGTATCATAGCCTCAACTTTCTATAATAATATATATATATATATATATATATTATTATATATATTACACACACATAATGAATGAGAGAGAGAGTCCAGGGGTCCGGTCCCTCGTGGACTCTCTCTCACGCGGTCCACGAGGGAAAGTTCACCTCGTGGACCGCGTGCTAATAACTCGTGCGCCGCGATTTTTCAACGCGGGAGGTTTTCGTTTTCCGCCGGACGCGAGCGGAAAACGAAAAAGGCTCGTTTTTTGAAAATCTGTAAAATAAATTTTCCCAACAAATTTTTTACAGACAACCAAACAATGGGAAATTAATTTTTCAACCGAAAAATACTTTTCCGAGCTGTTTTACGAGGATCCAAACACACCCTAAACCACAAGGTGGACAAACTAAAATTTTTTAAAGTACAGGATGCTAAAGTAAATATTAGAGAGATGTGTCCCTTCGTAACGAGACATATCCTTTTATAAAAAAAAACATCTTTTCATAATACACAAAAGGATTAATTTCATACAAGTCCTTACAAATATAGTGAACTGTAAATATATTTCTACAAAATTTAACTTTTATATGTTGTCCCTACAAAAATTTTAATATTTTCAAATATATCCCTCTAGTTTGTTATCGTTAAACCACTGTTTATTTTATAAATGAAATAATTTTTTTGCCATCACAAATGTGTCCCTCCAAAAATCCCAAATGTTAATTGTAAATGGATAAAAAGATCAATTTACCTTATTAACTAACTAAGATTAAGTACTTTACCTATGGTTAACTAATTTTTTCTAACGGATTCTAACGGCAAAAATATATCTAAAAACATCAGGACTTTTGTAGGTACAATATATGAAAGTTGAACTTTGTAGAGATATACTTACAATTTACTATGTCTATAGAGACCTGAATGAAATTAACTCTAAACAAAAAGACATTTTTCACAAAAATAACTAATTGAATAAAACCACACAATCATTCGTTAATTTTAATATTTAAATTTCAAGTTGTTTTCTCACTTTTACTATTACAATATACACTAACAAGTTCTTCTTCTAGCGTATCGAATTATATACAATTGTTATTTTAGAAAAATTTAAAAAATGATTATGATGCCAAAGGAAGTAATAGAAAGGATAAAAGAACTTAACCCTTCTAATATGCACAATAAAAAATACCTTGAACAAAACTATTGTGCAAAACAAGCTTTTAGTAAGTTATAATATGTTGGGAATCGAATACGTGTCCTAGTACCGAATTTTAAGAATCTGCAACTCACTCCGATATTGACTGCTGTTGATTCGATACCGAATGTTGAAGTTTTCCAACGGAAGCGTCGAATCGAGTTTTTACTATAAACCCGTCTTCTCAGCAGAAGTTGATATACAAAATTAATATAGTTTAGTGGAGTACAGGGGACACTTTTTATTTAATTTTTTGCCTCTTACAAGTTACAAGGTTGATCCTATTTAAGTTAAACATGGTGAAGCTTAAATATACATCATTGGGTTGGGCTCATGCAATTAAGAGCCCAACTTTTTACCCTAATGTGGTTCGATTTGGCTCGGCCCATCATTGATCGGACTCGATTTGATCTGAACCGAGCCCAAAGTCGGTCTACGAGCTTAATCCGGGCCATAAATTTAGGTTAAAACATGCATAACTTATCTGAACTATAGATTATTTTGAATCTACTATCCAACCTTTCGATATTTTGATTTTATTATCCAATATTTCAATTTGTTTGATTAGAGGTAAAGTCTACGGTACTTTAACTTTAAAATTTGATCTAGTTACTTTAATGTATTAATAGTTGTGAGAATTGTATAAATTACCCTAATGTATTAATTAAAGTGCTGTTGACTTACTCAAATCAAATAAATTAAAATTTTGGGTAGCAAAATTAAATTTTTAAAAGATTAGGTAGTCGATTCAAAATGGTCCATAGCACAAGTAAGTTCCGTAAGTTATTATATTCATATTGCATTATTATGTCTCATTCCGTAATAAATTGTTGCTTTAGGGGTTGTTTGATTGCTTGAAAAAATATCAAAAAAAAATTGTGTAAAATGTTTTCCACAAAAAAATTGTAGTTTCAAAGTTTTTTCGGAAAGCTTTTTCCGATTTTATGATCAAGTAATGTTTTCGTTTTCCAAATTTTTTAGGAAAAATGAAAATACTAGTATTCTATAAAATTTGAAAGAAAAGTTTTCCGAAAAAACTAGTTTTTCTGAGAACTAAAAAGGCAAAAAACTGAAAAAAATAAAATAAAATAAAATACTTTTTACTTGAAAATTTTTTGTTGCACTTTTACAAAGAACCAAACAGTTCATCGGAAAAGTGTGGAAAAAGAATTTTCAAGAAAAAAATTTCCATTAAAAAACCTTTTTTTGAATTTTCGTCCATTTGGTTCTAAAGAAAACAAGGTTTTATAGAAAACTTTTTTTTTTTCATATTTTGTAGAAAACTAGTATTTTCGTTTTCTTAAAAAATAAATCTAGAAAACGAAAATGTTACTTTCTTATAAAAAACAAGAAAAAAAGATGTTAAAAAATACTTGTTTTCCTTCAAACTAAACGGGCGAAAAATTGAAAATCTTTGAATTTAATTTTTTTTTCATACATTTCTGAGGCACCAAACTATATTTATAGTTTGTAGAATATGAAGTGGTTGATTAATTTCCTATTTATTGCTAATTTAGATTGTTAGGGCCAATTACAATTGCTGCCCATAAGAAGTTGTTGGGCTCAAAAACTTTTGACTACAACCGACCGTCTCTAGAGCAAGTGGCAAAGGGGTTGATGGTTGGTACTCGAGACCCAAATTCGAATCCTAGTTGATTCACATCAAAGCGGGTAGCGTGCTGCCTATCTCTCAAAAAAAAAAAAACTTTTGACTACACTTGGACTGGGCATTGTATTTATGTAGCCATTTTAACTTAAGTACAACATATAAAAATAACAATATCCAATAAAAAATCTCTTTAATCGATTATAATATTTTACTATCTTAGGTGGCGTATCTGTTATAAAGAAGACTTTTTTTCTTCCTTAGCCCTACAAATAAGGAATTGCACGCAGAGAGCTCAATCCGAATCATGCGTCTCGCTTATATTTTCATACGAATATAATCTAGGTATTTATAGATCATTTGTATTTAGAATTAGATCCGCGTCAAGATCGAGTGTTTGTGATTTAGTTTGTTAGCATGCCCTTTTCCCGCTTGAACTTGTAGTTCACGGCTTCGTTTACAACTCAAGCAAATAACAATAGAGAAACCTAAGCAGAAAATTCTGGTGCATCTTTCGATCCGACCTTCTTCATAGAACTAGGATTCGTTACTGCAACGGGTGATTTAAGTGAAGAGTTTATTATATATCCATCAGCGGACTATATAACTCCGCCGACAGCCAAATCAGATAGTATGCATAAATTTTTTTTGTACGTACAGACTGCATGAGATCTGACTCTATTGACGATTGCCTACTCATGACCAAATTCTCCCTATCTAAATTGCGTATTTCAATAAAATGCATTAACTTAGAATCATTAAAAAAAAAAAACCTTGAAATTAAAGCCATATTAAGAAAATAAATAAATAAATAAATAAATAGAACCTAGTATAGGAGCTTCCCTCTTCTCCACAAAAGTCCCAGAAAACTAAAATTAAAAAAAAAAAAAAGACTCTGGAAGCTTCTCGAAATCTGTAGAGTTGACTGTTAGCCAACCTGTACACATGGCTCCATCTTTAGCCATTACTTGGCTATGTAAAACCTAGTTGAGATTAATTAGTAAAAAAAATAAAAATAGATAAAATATATCAAACCTTCCTAAATATTTACATATAATATAATAACATCCAAATATTATAAACTCTATAATTATTTTAATTTTTAATTATATATATGTTAAATATGCCTGTGGGTTATTTTAAATCAGATCGATCTTCTAGATATAATGTATTAATGTCAACGTTAATTTGAAGCACTCATTGTTTATATTGTACGCGCAATGCTTTAATACACCATAATTATTAAAACCAAACTCTTAATTAGTAAAGAATATAGTTGAATTTTACATAAAGTAACATATTGAACAGGTTATCGATTTGAATTAGTTAATATGACAATATTGGAAAAAAATTAGTAGCATATATCAAATTTGCTAGCATCCTATAATATTAAATTTAAGTATCCAACTCAAAAAAATGTTAAATTTAAATTTAAGTTTTGAAGTTGGTACTGTAATGTAACATTTTAATTTCAAAATTTAAGTTTTGAAGTTGGTACTGTACTGTAATCTACATTGTACTTTTAATCTGAAATCCAAATTTTAAATTTTGATTTAAATTAAAATTTTGAATTTGACCTAAAATATTTTATTTTAAATTTGTGTTTTATATTTAAAAAGTTGAATTTGATTTATAATTAAGTTTTTTATGTTGCTTTGCATTTAAATTTATAGTTTAGTTTTAATTTGAATTCCAACTATTGTTGTACATTTTTGAAAATGTTATAGTATTCTTAGTTGGATAAAACCTGTTTTGTAAATCAAAATATTTTTCTAAGACCGAAATACCCTTTAAATAGGTACCTGTTGAATGGTACCTATGCCTGCATAGTAGGTCGCCTCTAGAATCATATTACATCTCAACCATCTATTTAA
Source organism: Ananas comosus (assembly GCF_001540865.1). Taxonomy (NCBI): domain Eukaryota; kingdom Viridiplantae; phylum Streptophyta; class Magnoliopsida; order Poales; family Bromeliaceae; genus Ananas; species Ananas comosus. The sequence goes on along the minus strand of NC_033644.1, from coordinate 1,245,339 downwards.
AAAAATAAATGGTCAAAATTTATATGGTGTATTAAAGCATTACTCATATTGTATAAGTCGGCATTGTTGAATTGACTATATATCTATTGGGCCCTTTTCATTTAATCTTAGATAGGTAAAAACACTTATTAGGAAATGCATTTATAGGTTTTTTTTTTTTTTTCTTTTTTTGCTTTTTTGGTTAAGATAAAACTAGGTAGCTGATTGAAAAATGTGAAGTTCACAAAGCATATTTTCACTTTTATTAAAGTTCATATAGAAACTAGTGTAGGTACCCACGCAATGCGGCGGGTAGTTACTGCTAAAGTAAAAAATTTATAAATAATAAAATATCAACATAAGTAAATAAAATATTAGTATTCCAGTATTAAAAGTTACAATATAGACAATTATATAATAATCGATATAACAGGAAAAAAATATTTTACAGTAATATGTAAAGTAATTAGTAAATCCTAATTAGAGATATAGAAATATAATAATACATACAATTATTCACAATGGAGCTTTTAATTATTTTTAGTAAATCCTACTTAGAGTATATAGAAATATACTAATATATACAATTATTCACAATGGAGTTTTTAAATACGACATGATTATCCATTCATTATGTGGACAAAAAAAAAGGAAAAAAAAATTAAGAGAAAGAAGATGAAGGGGCAGATGAATAGAGAGAAGTAACGTAAGAAGCATTTAGAAGAAAATTAGCCCCACCTTAATTAAAAGAGAGAGAATATGGGCTCCACTAACATCCTAATTAAGAAGAGAGAGAATTAGGGTCTACTAATTAAGAGAATAATTGTAAGTTTAGAGAGGGGAGAGGCCCATTTTTTTCATGAATTGCGGAGAGGACTTGAAATCTATGAGGATTCATTATATTTTATAGATATACTATGTTATACAGTGATTGAGTTTTCTGAAAAGATTCTGACAAGCATGTTTTTTTTTAAAAAAATTTGTTTGCCTTAGTAAAACCCTGCTCCAAAAAGTAGCTTCTCTCTGCAGCTGCTGCTGCTGCTGCTTCCTAGAAGCCCATCCAGTAGACCCCTTCACCAGCTCATGCATCTGCACCCCTTCTTAATTTTTTAACAATATAAAACCCTCATACCAATACTATGATTATATTATATTACTATATACCCATAATTAAAGCCCCCATATAGTACTCTCCTTTCAATACTAGCTAGCTACACTCTTTTATTATATTCTTAAGGGTAAAATTGTATGGATAACAATATAAGACCCTCATACCAATACTATGATTATATTATATTACTAGATACCCATAATTAAAGCCCCCATATATTATTCTCCTTTCAATACTAGCTAGCTACACTCTTTTATTATATTCTTAAGGGTAAAATTGTATGGATATATATATAAGAACTAGGCTATTATAGGCTACTATAGTATCAGTAGCATGGAGGGCTCCGTGCTATCAAGTTGTTTTCGATGATGTGGCTTCCAAATCGACGATCGGCTCCGTTAAATTTGATCTATACTATTAAAAGTATTTAGAAACTAAATTTCATAATTTTTCGATATCGTTTACCTATCAAACAAGTAGTCTAAAATTGAACAGCTAAAAATAAAAATCTCATAAAAAATGATAATAAAAGATTTAAATTCAAGATCAGATATACTGATCTTACTCTAAATAGTGAAAAAAATTTTCTATAAAATTTTCATCGGATTTGGATTGTTTTACACCGTTAAACTCACAAACACACCACATCGGCCATTAAAATTGTTAATTTTGAGATCTTTTGATCACTAGTCAAATGATGTCGAAAAAATCTGAAATTTAGTTTCCAACTATTTTCAATAGTGTAGATCAAGTCTAACGGAGCCGATCGTCGATTTGGAAGTCGCATCATCGAAAACAACTTGGTAGCACGGAGCGCTCCGTACTACTAATAGTATAGTAGCCGAACTCTACATATAATCCCTGTACTATTCTGATATTGCTACCTGGTCTCTGAATTTTCCACTTAAACACTTCATTAAAGTGTAACTTCCACATATATGTTGCATTTAGTAATTTAAAGTGATAGATATAACGTATTTTTACCTTGTCATCTCGTGGTTCAAAATGTTGTACTTTGTTTTCTTGTGGTTTAATTTTTATTTCACCCAAAAAAAATTATGTCAAATAGGGTGGCGAAGCAAAATTTTTTGAAAAACTACGTGATGACAAAATAAAGTGAAAAAAATGCACCAAATCACAGGTTAACTAAGTGCAATTTTTTTTTTTTTTTTTTACCGCGGAACGACAAAGTAAAAATAAGCTAAGTCACAGGAGGGTAAAGTTTTTTTTTTTTTTTTTTTTTTTTTTTCGAGAGAGAGATAGGTAGCACGCTATCCGCTTCGTTTATTTTATTTAGAAATAAACTTAGCTAGAAATGTGAATCAACTAGGATTCGAACTTGGGTCTTGGGTACCAACCACTAAGCCCTTTGCTATACTTGCTCTAGGGATGGTCGGTTCTAATGCAGTGTATACATATATATATATAAAATAATGACCCACTATTTTAGACGAGTCCAAAGAGGATTATAATATCATTCTACAACAAAATTATACGGTTAAAATATAAAAAATCTTCTTAGAAATGTTTACTTTTTCACTTTCCCCTCATTACTTTTAAAAACTTACATTTTACTCTCTTAAAATTTCAAAAATACTTTTAGAGGGATACGGCGTTAATGAAAAGAGCAAAATAACCAAATTATCCTTACTTCTTCTGTAAGAAAAAATAATTTTAATATATTTTTGTTATTTTGAAGGGTATTTTTGGTATAAATTATAAGAAATTGACTGAATAGCCATAGAATCCTGACGGAGGAGGGCTAAATCCAACAACTTAAAATGTTGAGGGGATAAAATATAGATTTTTAAAAATTTGAAAAAAAAAAAACAGATGTTTATAAGAATTTTTTCTATAATTTTATCAATTTATATATATATATTTCATATATATGAATGTTCAAGGAAGTTATAGGGACTATCGATCCCTCTATTTTAACTTATTCTAAACAGTAAAAGCCTCCACCCTCTCTCATCATTATCTTGTTAGAATTTCGGTGTGTTAATTATAAACAATTAACCAAGGAGAGTTCAACTGGGGCAGGTCTCTTATATACTCTCTCTCTCTCTCTATATATTTATATATATACATGGTCACACTACTACACACAATTAATACATGCAGTAGCAGCTCATAACAAAGAGAGAGAGATATATACATAGATAGAGAGCATATACTAGAGATAATAGAGTGAAAAATGGGTGGGAACAAATGGCTTGTGCTCTTTGCATTGGTGATCCTCCTCGGCGCCGTGGCGGCGGCCGCGGCGCGATACCCGCCGGCGTGTCCGCCTCCGCGTCCGCCTCGGCACGAGGGTCAGCGCGAGCGCCACCGCAAGGAGCACCCGAAGCACGGCGGCCACGAGAAGCACGACGGCGGGGCCTACCACCGCCCCGCCGCCCCGCCGCCCAAGTCGTCGGCCTACGAACGCCCTGTGCCGCCGCCGCCGCCGAAGCACCCATAGAATTACTATATATATGCAGTGCGTAAGTAGTTTAATATGTACGTACATTGTTACGTGTTACGTGCATGCATGGTCTACGTACGTACGTACGTACGTACGTATGCTATATCGTCGTTTATTTACAATAATAATAAATGTGGTAGTAATAGTAGTTAAGTGTGTTTGTGTGAGTTTTGTTTAAGTTGTGTCGTATTAATGTTCGTGTGCATGCACGTGCGCATGAACAGGCGTGCGTATTTTTCATGAGTTATATTTTCATATATATTTGTAGTGCTACATGATAAATTAAGAGTTATATTAATGTACCTTTTTGTTTGCTTGGAATATATAAATGTAATGTGTGTGTGTGTGTGTGTTTTTTTTTCTTTTTCTTTTTTTTTGCTTACTGATTATTATTTTATTTTTCCACCGAAATGTGAAGTGTTTATTTGGCTTCAGCAACAGCCTTTTCTTTTATGTATGTGTTTTTATGATAGGTGTTAACATATTAATTGAACAACAAAAATATTTATCTCTTTTATTACTTTTAGTGGAAAGTTGTCAAAAAGAAAAATGGTAAAAATGTATGGAGATACTTTGAGCTTTTTTTATCGAAAATTTCTTAACTTAATTTCAATCTTTTTAAATTCAGTGATTTTAGTCAAAAAAATTTATTAAATTCATTAATAATTTAATAATTAACTGGTTAATTAATAAATAATGTCCAAGACAGCCCCAAATTTTAATAAATTTTTTACCTATACCAACTGAAATAATTCAATTCTATATATAAAGTCGAAAGCTTAGGGGGCCTCAGTTAAAAAATGGGAAAACTTCAAAAACCCCCCTTGTGGTTTCACACTTTTTCACTTTAGTACCCTGTGGTTTAAAATGTATCAAGTTAGTACCCCGTGGTTTCTCACTTTATCACATAAGTATCCTGTGGTTTAAAGTGTATCAAGTTAGTACCATGTGGTTTTGCACTTTATCACTTTAGTACCCTGTGGTTTTAATTTTGTATCAAGTTAGTACCCTATAGTTTTTTAAATCACAAGGTACTAAAGTGATAAAGTGTGAAACCACAGGGTACTAAAGTGATAAAGTGCAAAACCACAGGGTACTAGCTTGATACATTTTAAACCACAGGGTACTAAAGTGATAAAGTGAGAAACCACAGGGTACTAACTTGATACACTTCAAACCACAGGGTACTAAAATGAAAAAGTGTGAAACCACAGGGGGGTTTTTGAAGTTTTTCCTTAAAAAATTAAAGTTGAGGGGTCATTTCAAAATAACCTATGGTTGAGGGGGTTGTTTTGGCATAGATGTAAAATATACATCGAAAGTCTCTTATCAAATTTTTAATTAAAATTTAATAGAATTTTGTGAACCCTTGAATTGCCAAAAGAGTATACAAACCGTGTACACCTACCATTTTTCATATTTCAACATCAAAAAAATTATAGAAATAATTTCACATCTACTCTTTAGGGATCTATAATGTCGTCTTAGCCCTATGAAGTTAATAATATCACGAATGCCCTCGAAAATATCAAAATTTTATTAGCTTTTTATTATTGGCTAAAATAGGCTCAACTTTTTATCCGTGACAATAAGCTCAGGAGACTAATAAGTTGAGCTAGCTAGATGAGCCCAATAAATTGAGTGGGGCTGCGGTACACAATAGACCTAGCAGTAAGAGACCTAACAATAGACCTAACGTCTAAATGAGTTGAATCAGATCGAAGTCCATGAATATTGTGGCTTCACTTTTAAGTGCACTTAGTGCGCCATTCCTCTCAGCACATATTTTTAGGGTAGTTGGTTAGTATTTTCATCCGACAAGCGATATCAGAGCCATTGGCATGAATTCGATTCCCACACATTGCATTTACAAAGTAGGAGTTGGGTTAGGGGAATTATTAGTTATTTATTATTGGATAAAATAGGTCCAATTTATTGTCCCGTAATAATATGCCTAGAAGACTAATAAGTTGAATTAGTTGAGTAGAATTATGATCGACAATAATCCTAATAAAAAGAGCTCCAACAATAGATGTAACGTCTAGATGAGTTGAGTATGATCAAAATCCATAAATAATGTGGCTAAATCCTTAAGTGCGATAAATATAACCTTTTCAAGTAGCACGTGTTTTTAAGATAGTAATTGATTAGCGCTAATGATCTACAAATCTATCAAGATTGTACTTGCTAGTTAAAATTCGTCTGAAACTAAGTTAAAACTTTAAAAAATAATCGTTTGTATCCTTTATCTCTTATCAGTAGTAAGTGTTTTAAACTACATGACTTTTTTTTTTTTTTTTTTTTTTTTTTGAGAGAGAGATAGGTAGCACCCTACCCGTTTCGTTTATTTCATTTTGAAAATAAACTTAGCTAGAAACGTGAATCAACTAGGATTCGAACTTGGGTCTCGGATACCAACCACCAAACCCTTTGCCACTTGCTCTAGGGACGATCAGTAACTACATGACAGATTTATTTATTTATTTTTATTATTTAACTGAAAACGAGTGACAACTTAATGTGCCTCTCTTAATAGATTAGAGTATATATATAGAGAGAGAGAGTTGAGCTGAAATGCTATCGATAGTAAACGGACTTTGTTGCCAGTTTTCGATAATAGAGCCTCCAAATCGGCGATCGGCACGGTTGAACATGATCTATATCACTTGAAATATCTAGAAACTAAATTTCATACTTTTTTAATATTGTTCTCTTGTCCATCAAATGGACACAAAATGAACGACTGGAAATGAATATTCTTTAAAAAGTGATAATAAAAATCTTATAATCAAGATCAACAGTATAGATCTTGTTTTAAATAGTTTAAATAATTTTCTAACCAAAATTCAATCGATTTGAATATTTTTACACTGTTAAACGAGAAAACGCCTTATACCGACCATTAAAATTATAAATTATAAATTTTGAAACCTTTTGATCATTAGGTCAATAATGTCAAAAAAAATTGAAATTTAGTTTCTAAATACTTCAAGTGGTATAAATCATATTCAACGGTGCCGATTGTCGATTTGAAAGCTTCATTATCGAAAACAAATGGATGGCAACGTACGGAGCTCGTTTGCTATCAATAGTATTCTAGCTCAACTATCTCTCTCTCTCTCTCTCTCTCTCTCTCTNATATATATATATATATATATATATATATATAGAGAGAGAGAGAGAGAGAGAGAGCGGGCTGGTATGTTTCTGGAAGCACGGTGCCCTCCGTGCTTCCAAGTTGTTTTCGATGTTCGGACTTTCGAATCGACGATCGGCTCCGTTAGAGTTGATCTAGAGTATTTGAAGTACCTAGAAAATAAATTTTGTGATTTTTCGATATTATTTGCCTAGTGATCGAAAGGGCTCAAAAGTTTGCAATCAATCAAAATAATCGATAATAAAATAATTACTCAAAGCACTATAAAAAGGATTAAAATAACTAGAGAACACACTATCTCATATCTGATTTTAACAAATGGTTTTCTACCCTTAATGGTAGCAACTCCTTATTTGACTCGATTCCATTTGTTACGGACTAACAAGAGCTGCACTAAATTATATATATATATATATATATATAGTACGGGAGACGGACTCTATATATATATATATATATTTGATTAATATACATACTTAAAATAATTAGTATTACTTATATCAACATTAAAATTTCGTAAAGCAATCTTAAACTCCTCTTAGCCAAAATACTTGGACTACATCTTTACAACTCTTTCAACTTTGTTTTGAGACTAATATCCTCCCACTATTCTTATCTACATTGTATTTAGAAAAGTTATATATATAGAGTGCGTCTGGTATGCTTCTGGAAGCACAGAGCACTCCGTGCTTCCAAGTTGTTTTTGATGTTCGGACTTTCGAATCGACGATCGGCTCCGTTAGATTTGATCTAGAGTATTTGAAGTATCTAGAAAATAAATTTTGCGATTTTTCGATATCATTTGCCTAGTTATCGAAGTGGGTCAAAATCAACGACTGAAAATAAAAATCTTACAAACTATGATGATATGACATTAAAATTTTAGATCAAAGTTATTGATCTTGTTTTATATGGTATAAAAAATTTTCTATCAAAATTTCATGTGATTTGGATATTTCTACACCGTTAAACTTGCAAACGGCTCACCACGGCCATTAAAATTATTGATTTTGAGCCCCTTCGATCACTAGGCAAATGATATTGAAAAATCACAATATTTATTTTTTAGGTACTTCAAATACTCTAGATCAAGTCTAATTAACGGAGCCGATCGTCGATTCGAAAATCCGAAATCGAAAATGACCTGAAAGAACGGAAGGCTCCATGCTTCATGAAGCATACTAACCCACTCCAGGTGAATATATATAAAAGTTCCCTCAATTATATACTATTTTTAAAAAAAATTGATGTTTTTTGCGGGTGAAAAATAATAACAATCTCCCAATTATATTTTGAAATAAACTCTTTAAATATTTTATTTGGATTGCAACTTTATTAATAATAAAAATAATTAAATTTAATAAATAGACATTTTATAGCGAAATTTGAGTTGGCATCTTAGTTTCAATTAATTTATGGTAATTATTTTTGTCACTGTTTGTGATTTTATAGTGACAACTAAACATTCGAACGGGCCGGGCGGGCTCCACCACCAGATCCGACCCGACTAAATGCAGGCCGCTGGACCAAAATGCTCCTCTAAATAGTTATAAAGATAAACTAATAGGGTGGACATTTTAGTCCAAATATTTTTATATTTTAAATATAATTTTTCTAAGACTTTTTAAAAAATTTAAATATTTTACATAGTAAAAAAATCACTATTGGAGATTTTTTTTAATTTTAAATTTTAAAGATTTTTTTAAAAAATTATGAAATAGAAAGAAAATAACATAATAAATAAATTAAAAATAAATAAATAAATATATAAATAAATAGGGATAAGATTCAATTTATTCTATGTTGTTTTTAAAGCATTTGTACTTTGTTTAACCATAAGAATCTGCCAACAAATAATGAAGTAATATTTTTCACAAACTATAAGATAGTAAAATTAACATTATAGGATGCTAAAATGCTATATTTTACTGTCCTGTAGTTTGCAAAAAGTATTACTTTTAGAGTCCTATTTAACTGGTAGACTATACGGTGAAACAGAAGTAAACTCACAAAATAGTTAATTAAGTAGAAAATTTTAAAATATAAGATGATAAAAAAAAAAATGCGAGCAAATTGAAGTTTATTGATAAATAGAACTGCTTTGCAAATCGGAGCTTTAATCGCACACGATAGATAAATAAGCAATGGTATATGTACTATGAGTTTTGTGTGTAAAACTTATATCTAGTACTACAAGAAAAGGCGATCGTAGAGACGATTTTTAGTTGTCGTAGAGGCGGTTTACTGAAAAATAGTTAAACAAGCAATAGTAGCCTTACACCTATAATATAAATATAAATCCTACACCCTAGGCTTTTAGTGGTTTACATTTCTCCACTAGTTTTATCAACCACCTTTTACTAATATTACAAATTCAAAAAATGCTTTTATACTAATATGGTAAAAAGTATGAAACTTAATTATCCGAACTATAAACTATTTTGATTTAACTATTCAATCTTTCAAAATTTGATTTTACTATCCAATCTGTTTAATTTATTTAATTTGAGTCACTTAACGGTACTTTATGTTACGCCCCAACTTCCCAGGGGGTCACCCATCTTAGGATTACTCCCGTCTTAGCACGCTTAACTCTCTTAACCTCTTGGGCCTTGCCACCACCCAAAATGCTTAAGCCGAGTTAAGAGTTTAGCCCTATTATATCTCATATATAGGACTATCTGGGGTCTCACAATCTCCCCTCCTTTAAGCCCTGACGTCCTCGTCAGGCTCAGACTCACAAATACCAGGCGATGTGAGACTCATCTCGCTAGCTCGTCATCCAGACCCTGGCTCAGCCGAGACTCATCTCACACTTCCGGCTGGTCATTAGTTCTGATACCATCTGTGACGCCCCAACTTCCCAGAGGGTCACCCATCCTAGGACTATTCCCGTCCTAGCACGCTTAACTCTCTTAACCTCTTGGGTCTTGCCACCACCCAAAATGCTTAACCCGGGTTAAGAGTTTAGCTCTATTATATCTCATATATAGGACTATCTGGGGTCTCACACTTTAACTTTAAAATTTAAGCTAATTATTTTCTTTAATAGATTTATAGTTGTGAGAATTGTATGAAGTATATTAAATAAATTGACGTCAAAGTGTTACTGACCGACTCAAATCAAATAAATCAGAAAATTAGATAGTAAAATTAAAATTTTGAAAGATTAGATAATCAAATCAAAATGACCAATAATTTAAATAAATTTTATAGGTTCGAATTTTAGCACTAGAAATGTAAAATTTATATTCTGTAATATAGAGAATGTACATTTAACAGTTTACCATCGTAAAATCACCATAAAATGTGGCGAAAAACCATGAAACCGTGAAAAATAATTTTTCGTGGAAAAAAATTTTTGATGACACATTCTGTAGTGTTTGGTTTGTAGGAAAAAAATTAATTTTTCAGTCAACATTTGTGTGGTTGAAAGGGAAAAATTCATATTTGTTTGGTTCGATAGAAAAAAATGAATGAAAAAATTTTAAGCAGCTTGAGTTTTATTTTTCACTGAAAATTTACGTAAAATGAAAAATTTTAATTTTTTTTATTTGTAAAAAATATTTTTATAAAATATAATTTTTTATCAAATCAAACAAATACAAAATATTTTTCATATCAAAAAAAATTCCTCCATTCATTTTACGTCCAACCAAACCCCACCTATGTTAGTAAATTTGCGAATTATTCGCAAATTATTCGCGAATTTTTGAAGAAACGAATTAAACGGTTGAATTCGTATTTTTCCCAAAATTTTGGAAAAAAAACATGATTATTTTGATAAAAAAGACTTATTCGTGTATTATACGCGTGCCGAATTATTCGGAGCCAAAAAAACACGGCCCGCGTGCGCTCCCGCGCCGCGAGCGCTCCCACAATGCCCGCGCGCACCCGCGAGGCCCGCGCCCCTCAAGCGCCTCGAGCATCTAAATTCCCTCACGGCTCGCGGCTCGCGGCTCGCGGGCCTCGCGGGCCGGCTAGCCTAAAACAGAAAAAATTCTAAAGAATCCCCTTTCTAAACACCTCGCCCAAAAATAGAAAAAAAAAAACTCTTTTCAAATTTTTACTTAATTAATTAACTTAATTTTGTAGCTATTTATTCTTATATTCTTAAGAAATATATATGAGTATTTATGCTAATAATATAAATCTTGAGAGAAAAAAATTTAATTTAATAGTCAGAATTTTTTATTCCGAATTTTTAATTGATGAACGTATAATATCCGTATAAACAACGTATCCGAATAATTCACTAATCCGTTTTTTAGCCGTATTTTTTAACGAATTTAAAAATTAGAAAACAAATTTTATCCGAATTATAATCGTATCGAATTTTTGCCGAATCTGAATTAACTAACTATGAACCCCACTAATGGAAAAATGATTGTTGCGCACAAACGAATGTTCGCGATACATAATCTCGTGTTCGAGATATATATATATGTTCTCGAAGGTTCGCGATACATAATCTCGTGTTTGAGATATATGTTGTCGTAGGTGTCGCAACGTGGCCATAGTTTTATAAAGCTTCTTTTGATCACTCATAAATGTGAGATGTGGCGAAGAACACGTCGCTAATGGAATATGAACGCATGCACATAAACATAAAATATTTTAAAAAATAAATATAATCATTTACTTTCGTATCATTCGGAAATCATTATAGCTGAATATGATATAGGATATTATTTTTTTAATATTATTTATGTAGTATTTAAATGATTTAAAAATTAATATTTTTTAATGATTAATATATAAGACAAATTTTATAATACTAGATCGCGTCGTAAAATCGTGACTCAAAACGTGGCTAGTTTACTAAAGCTTCTTTTGACTTGTAAAAATCGAAAATGAATTCAACTTATTTTTTTTTTCATTAATCCTTGAACTTTATTTGATGTGACAACAATATCATAGTGATTAATTAGGGATCGAATATATATCCACATATTTCAATTTACTCTAAAGCTCCCTCTCTCTCTCTCTCTCTCTCTCTCTCTCTCTCTCTCTNCTAGTTTACTAAAGCTTCTTTTGACTTGTAAAAATCGAAAATGAATTCAACTTATTTTTTTTTTCATTAATCCTTGAACTTTATTTGATGTGACAACAATATCATAGTGATTAATTAGGGATCGAATATATATCCACATATTTCAATTTACTCTAAAGCTCCCTCTCTCTCTCTCTCTCTCTCTCTCTCTCTCTCTCTCTCTCTTCTCTCTCTCATCATTATCTTGTTACAATATCGATTAAAATAACCAAGCAGATCTAGTACAATTTAAGCAGGTCTCATTCATAGTTACACTACTACTCTCTCTATATATATGCACGCTCTCACACTACACACAACATATAGACAATACCAACTCATAAAGAGGGAGATACATATATACTTCTCTAAAGCTAAAGAGATAGAGTGAAAAATGGGTGGCAACAAATGGCTTCTGCTCTATGCATTGTTGATCCTCCTCGGTGCCGCGGCGGCCGCGGCGCGGGTGCATCCGATGGTGCCGACACCTCCACCGCCGCACAAGCATGGTGTCTTTGGCGGGGTGCATCCGATGGTGCCAACACCTCCGCCACCGCACAAGCACGGTGTCTTCGCCAGGGTGCATCCGATGGTGCCGACACCTCCGCCGCCGCACAAGCACGGTGCGTTGTCGGGGGTGCATCCGATGGTGCCGACTCCTCCGCCGCCGCACAAGGGTGGGCACAGGCACCACCCGCCGCCGCAGAGTGCGTAGAGCTACTGCATGCATGTATAATGCGTAGTTTTATACGTACGTACGTTGCTATATACGTGCACGCACGCATCCATGCATGCATGCATGAATTGTACTACGTACGTGCGTATGCTTTATTATGGTCGTTAATTTAGAATAAATGTAGTGGTGATTAGAGTGTAATTGTGTGAGTTTGCTTAGCTTGTGTCGTATTAATATAATAATAATATGCATGCATGACCCTGTTACGTACATTTGTAGTGCGACATTATGAAAAGTTAATAATCTACCTTCTTATTTCTCCAATGTATATTGTAATGTGTTTTTTTTCCTAATGAAATTAATGTACGTGTTTATTTGGCTACGTACAGCATCAGGTTTTTCTTTTATATATGTTTTATGTTAGCTGTTCAGAAACTAATTAAGTCAAATAAACATGCACATATTAGTTGGAAAATAAAAATAAAAATTGGATTTTTATTAATTCGAGCGGGAATCTCTTAATGTAGTAACGTTACGTATTGCAAAAATTTATGGAGATACTTTGAACTTTTGTATTGAGAATTTCTTAAAAGTTTCATTCATTTTAAATTTCACCAAATTCATTGATAATTTTATCAAATTTAGTAGTTTTAATCAATTTTTAGCAAATAAAAGTGGAATAATTAATAAATAACTAACAACGCTTTAAAGTATCAACAGTGCTATAGTGTCCGTGTCATGCCGACATAGCTAGGACCGACTACAACAAATCTTATACTTAAAGATACTTTAAACAATAACTAACAACAATTTAAATTAAGTATCGGCGAGAATGATCCCGACGCTTGTAAAACCGTCGAGCAAAGAGTGATTAAGTAAATATGTCGGGATAAATATACCGACATTTTAATATAACGTCGAAAAATTTTTATAAGTATTTGATAAAAATATGTTTATCGTCGATGCTTAATCATAATGTCGACACATGCATGCATGTTAAATATTGAAAACACTAAAATAAAGCGTCGTTTAAAACATATTTTGTTATAGTGATCCATCGGCTGTGTTGGACGAACTCTCCCTGATCCATCGGCTCGGTTCGGCACGGTACTTCACTGCACTGTACTGCACTGTACGGCACAACCTGCATTAGGCACGCCGTGCAGGTCGTGTCGTGTCCAGCACCACCCATGTGGATCGTGCCTGCGGACCTGGCTGGTTCAACCCCGAGCCCGGGGACCATGACATGAGTCCCTTATAAGGATCGAGATGGGTCCAACGGAGAGGGAACATTTTAATCTAAATATTATTAAATTTT